>NW_007245721.1:87812-99031 GCF_000164805.1 Carlito syrichta
CCCCCCCCCCCCCATACACACATCCACATCTGGAAAATGTTTTCATCCACAGGGCTGCTGGAAGGCTTTGGGAACAGGGCTCTAGGGGGTGGGTGTGACCGGAGGCTCTGAGCCTCCCACCCAGCCCAGCCTACCCTGCAGGCCTGCACCCCACTCCTCCATTCTTCAGTCCTTCAGTCTTCCAGCTAACTCTTCCCACTGTCCCATCTGTGCCCTACCCAGTCCCCAGGGAAGAGGACCACCCTGGCAGAAATTAGGGCAAAGTACTAGGAGAGTCTGAAAGAGGGGCATGTGAATCTGAGCATGTACAGGCCCATTCAACTGGAGTGGTAGAACAGCAGGAGAGGTTGTTCCCAGCTGAGGGAGCCTCTAGCAGCAGCCCAGGTGCAGGAGAGGGCAGATGTGTGGCCAGGAGGGGCTCCCACCTCCAGTCCAGGACTGTGACAGAAGAGGATTTTCTCCTCTTAGATGCTGCCCATCCACACTCCAGAGATGAGAAGGGGGCTGTCTGGAGACTTTGGTTCCAGGAGTTGAGGATCCTGAGGGGTTTGGCTGGGCGGTGGAGGTGGCAGGCACGCAAGAGGGCAGGCAGTAGGATGTAGTGGGAAGGTGGTGCTGGTCACCCTTGGGAAGGCCCAGAGTATCCTATGCCTTCCTGACAGGAGCACTTCAGTCCAGCACCCATTCTATCCCCAAAACTCAACAACAGCCTCTCCTAGGAAGCCCTCCATGAATTACAGTACCTTGGGGAACTTTCTCTATTTGGGACTTTTATTAGGGTTAGGGTTAGAAGCCTGATCTTTCTCCAAAACCACAGCTCCCAGGACAAGACCACATCCCCTTGTCTCTCCCACCTCAGTCTCCACATCAAGCCTGCATCTCCCCTCTCAGACTGGGGTTCCCAGGGGAAGGTGATCACCCCTCTAGTTTCCCCCAAAAGAAGAACTTGCCAAGAGCCTGTGTCTCAGGACTTTCCTCATGACCTGCCAGAGAAGGCCTGAGCCAGCTACAGCACAATGCATCTAGGTTAGAGCAGAGGAAGCCCCCAGACCAGACCAGGCAAAGAGGCTGAAACTCTCCCTGGCTCTGAGGTGCTTTGGGGATGGAGAGGGGATGAAAAAGCCAGCTTAGGGAAGTAGGCTACAAGGGGACTCTTCCCTGGGGCTCAGGGACCAGAAAGACAGCATGCTGCTCTGTTCTCCACCCCCCCTCTCCCCACACAAAGAACCCCAGCTGGCCCAGACAGATCCTTCAGACTTGCCCTGTCTCTCCCACCCCACCCCCCACCCCGTTCTCAGCAGCCCCCTCAGTCTCCCTCCCCACTGTGTCTCTCCCACTTCCACCCTGGTCAGGTGTTCCAAGACCTGCCTTCCCACTTCCAGAGGGTCCATCCCCTCCAGCTGGCTGAGGAGCATCGCAGGGCACCCACCGACATGCACACAAACAGGGCTCACAGTGCTACCTCGATAGGAGAGCCGCAGGCGAGGCACGTTAGGACTGGGGCCCAGGCTGGAGCTGCCCCCATGGAGCAGGAGGTCCCCCAGGACACAGCAGAAGGCCCAGGCCGAGAGGGCCATGCTTGGGAAGTGAGGGCACTGCCGCTGCAGGGGAGCTGCCCTCTGGTCCCGCTGCCTGTAGTTTGCTCTTCTGCCACCAGGCCAGCCACTTATAAGGCAGTGGCTCCACCCAGTCCTGGGCGGGAAGCAGGAGGCGGAGGAGGAGGAAAGGGGTGAGGGGCCATCCACCTGATGCTTCTCTCTGCACCTTGGCTGGCCCGGTGGATGCCATCATGCCAGATTGGCCCGTCCCCATTGGGGAGACTTTCTCAGCTGGGGTATGGATGGTTTGCACAGAGAGATGTCCACAATGCAGGTCCCCAGACTCCAGCAAAGTGACAAGGGGAGAGACAGCCTGAAATGGGGATCAGGGATCAGAAGTCAGTCAGAGGTTGAAGGGTCTGGTGGAGCTTGGGCTTGGCTCTGCTTTGCTCTCTGTCCCACCAGTGCCTATGCCAGAGAACCCCCCAAACTGGTCTTGGGCCCAGATCCCTGATACTAGGATAGTCCAACCCCTGAAACCTCAGCCAGGCTCCCCGACTCCTCTGCTAGGGTACAAGCTGCCTGGGGGTGTGGGAGTCACTCCCAGCCCAAGGAGCTCTATGTCCTGGGCAGGATCTGGCCACACTTCACAGATCTGGGATTGGCAAGAGATGAAGGCCCAGCCTCTTCCACCCGGGTCTGTCCCCATCTGGCCTCCAGGCCCCACAGCCGCTCCCCACATCTACCAGGCCCAATCTCAGCTCGTTGGGCTTGCTTTGGAGGTAGGGAAAGGATCAACCCCATTCCAAGGGGGAACCCCCATTGTCCTGCCTGCCTCAGGCTTCCAGTCCTTCCAGAGACCCAGGGCCCAGAGTTCCACTGGGTCCGTGGTGAGTTCTTTCCAGGGACCCCCTGCCCCATAGGCCCTACACATACACCAATGATCCCTCTAGAGTTCACTCTCTGCCCTGAACTCTGACTGGGGTTGGGGGAGCAGAAGGTCATAGAAGACAACCAAAGGGGGTATGAGACTGAGGGTCTGGGTCTGGGGCAAGTGAGGGGAGCTTCTCCTGCTTCCTATCCCAGAGAAGCTCCCACCTCATCCCACCCAAGACCTCTACCTTCAGAATCCAAGCCCTGTGCACTAGAAACATTTCAGCCTTGAGCCTGAGTTAGAGTTCCCATGATTCTTGCAATGCCTGCAGGGTAGGCCTCCCAGGGGGATTGGCCTGGGCCCTCAGATGGTGATCAGGAAGCTTGAGGGGTACTCAGATAGGGAAGGACCTGGCCCAGGCCTCCAGCAGGCTGAGAGTAGGCCCAGCTCAGCCCTGCCCTTTTCTGGGACACTCCTTTGCTTTTGGGCCTTCCGTGTGTGGGGGCGGGTGGGTATGGGAACTCCACCTCCCCTTCTTCCTGCCTCAATCCTGGAAGGGAACCAGGTTGACCCCTTGGGTTAGCATGAGTAGGACCTATAACTATCTCCCTCCATCTCCCTCCATCACATGCATTCCTCCTTCCTGAGGGATCCTGACCTGGAGTGGGTGAGAGGCTGCTCAGAGAGGCTATTGACGGAGCTCAGCCCACCCCTGCCTCAAGCTCTGCCAGGCAACCTTAGCCAAGGCCCTTCTCTCTCTGGGTCTGTCTCCTCTTCCAGGGCCAACGACCAGTCACCTTGGGTGTAACCAGGATTTATAAACTGATGAATGGTGTTATACAGGGCCTGATGTGATGATGATTATATTCTGGGACCTCTGTGGGGTGGAGTCCCCTTGCCTCCATTTCCCTAGGGAGGTGGTTTGGCACAAAGACAAGGCTGGGGGCCGATGTCTATCTGGAGATTGAGCTGGACAGCCCTTCAGCCAGCATGTGGCCACCAGCTGTGGGCAGGAGACCCAACCACTCCTCAGCCTGTCACCCACTCTGGAGGGCTCAGCTTAGTCAGACCCCCAGTTGGGGCTGCAGGGAGGCCTGGGGCAGAGTGGAGAGGAGGGGCGGCACACTGCACATTGCAGAAAGAGCCTATGGCAGGGGCTGGGTGTCTGAACTCTGTTAATCTGTGTGGCCTGTCCTCTCTGGGTCTCAGTTTCTCAGCCTAGGAGGTGAGGGTAAGAATCTTCTCCAAAGGTCCCTGCTTGTCCGCTACAGGTGGGAAAGACCCCCAAGGGTGTCTGGAATTCAGGGATCAATGGGCTCAGGCATGGGCATCATATGCCATCTAATGGAAATAAAAGGAACTGCAGGAAGCCCCAAACTTGCCTGCTGTGTCAGGTCCTTGCTGGGCTGGGGGCAGAAACCGCAGTTTTTTAAGGTGCAGGCAGTAACCAGGTAACCACAATACAAAGAGGCAAGGGCAGTGGGAGACACTCCAGCAATTGCTTCTGATGGATGAAATCAAGGGAGGCTTCATGGAGGAAGCACTATCCAGGCAAAGGACGGCAAGGCCCAGAACTGGGAAGGACTGAACCCAGCAAAACAGGCAGAACTAGGACATGCATGTAGGGAGCAAAACACCATTGTGTTTTGTGGCAGGAGATTGTGAGCCCTGGGCCAATACTGGTGTGATGCATGTTCAAGTGGCAGGTGCCACCAGGGTCACAGCCCAGCCCCTCCCTGCTAGAATGTTGGGGCGGGCATGCCTGGAGGGATCAGATGCCCCCATCCTTTCCCCACCAACTTCACTGATGGAACAGAGATGAGGACAATCCCATGCCCTCCCCGTGGGTCCCCACTGCTTGTGGAGGTTGCGCCGCCCTGTCGACTGTCCCTCACAGCTCCTACCCCTATGCTCCCACAGTGCCTTCAGAGCCTCCACCTGCAAGCAGGGCTACCCACCTCCTCTGCCCCTCCCCCCATAGCTGGTGAAGGGAAAGCCAAGAGGTGGGCAGGGCCCCACTTCCCTTACTGCCCCTTCTTGACAGTCCTCACTCTCCCCAACCCAGGGACACGTGGCTCCTCACACGTGGTGAGGCAGCACCCCCCTTCCCCCATGCACCCTCTCTGTAGCTGGTCCATCCACTCTTGCTTCCTTCACAGAGGGTTTAGCTCTCTTCCTCTCCCCCATTCCCAACAGCAGCCCACATCCCCTGGTCTCTTAGGTCCTTGTTCTCCTCACTGTCACTCACCCCTCCCAGGTGGCCACCAATAAGGATTTGACCTTCTGCATGTGGGGTTGGTGTGTCCCTTCCTCTGGACACCATCATTTGCACCTCAGCACCCTCACAGCCACATCCTCCATTTGCAGAGACCCATCTGCCTGCCCCCTTTGCTTTGATTCCTCCCTTCTCCTTGCCCATCTTGGATCTGTGGACAGCTCTGGAAGCGGCCCTTGCAAACAGTGCCAGGGCCCCATAGCTGCTGGCCTGCTGCAGTGCTGTCCACATCTGGTGTCGCCCTTTCCTGCTACTGGGTCGTCCCTGTAGCACACAAGTCTCATTCCCTTGCCCCCTCCTGCGACAAGCTTCCCTAGACTACACATCGCCCCTCCACTTGGAGCCATTTCTCTGTTCCCAGGGTGCTGCCCTCACTCACCATCTCCCCTGCACCTCTGTCCACTCCTTCCACCCTCTCCAGTGGGCTCCTACCTGTGATCATTCTGTCACAAAAACTCTTCATCTTTCCTGTGATCATCCCATCAAAAATGCATCATCTGAATCTAGTCTTGAGGAAACACCAAACAAACCCAAGTGAGTGAGATTCCACAAATAACTGACCTGTGCCCTTCAACGTGTCAAGGTCTTGAAAGACAAGGAAACACTGAGGAACTGTCACAGGTTGGTGGAGAATAAGGTGACAGATGACTAGGTCACAATAGTGTGATTCTGGATGGGCTCTTGTTCCAGGAAAAGGCGTTTCAAAGGGCAACTGACAAACTTCAGTGATGAACCAGCAGTATTGTATCAATGTGTTTTTTAATTTTTTATATTTTATTTTAGAGTTGTGGGGCACATGTGAGGATTTGCTACATAAGTAAATTGCATGCAGGATGTGTCAATGTTAATTTCCTGGGTTTGATCAATGTCCTGTAGTTATTTAAATGTTAATATTTGGGGAAGCTGGTGACAAGTAACGGACGTTCTTTGTACCATTTTTGTAACATTTTTGCAAGCGTGGAATTTCAAAAGAAAAAAAAAAGTAAAATTAAAGCAACCTTCACTTCCCAATACCCCACTGTGGAACTTGCATCTCCACCAGGCTTCCATACCTTGTATTTCAGGAAATGGCAGGTCTGCCAAAAATCGAAGAGTCATCTTGACTCCCTGCTTTCTCACTCCTCACATTCAAGCCTTCACCAAATCCTGGCCATTCTGCTTCTAAATATGCCCTGAATCCATGCACCCTCCTCTTCCTCTCCCTGGCATCCCACTGTGCTGAGAGCCACATCTTCCCTCCACCCCCCACCCCAGGTCTCTCTTCAGGGACCAGGGAGCTCCTGCCAACTCTGGCCTTCACCAGAGGCATCTCTAGAATTCCAAGACCATCTCCGGAATGCAAGGCCTGTCTGGAGAATGCCAAGGCTGGGGCACAGGTGCAGAGGCCAGGGGATGGCTGGGCGGGGCAAGGACAGCTGCTAGCATTCTGGCTGCAGCCCAGGCGCTGCTGCCAGCTGTCCCTCCTGCAAGAGCCACTGCTGACACCTCCACTTCCTTGGAACTGCTAACCCCTTTTCAAGGCAGCATCACTGTCTGGCTGCAGCCCTGGACCAGGCACCCTCACTAAGCTGAGAGCCGCCAGGCCTCAGGCCTCTATTCTGTATCAGGGAGAGAGACTGGGTCACGGGAGGTGAGCCTCTGAAGTTCACAGGACCTAACCCACCCGACAGAGCCCTTGGCTGGAAGCCAGGGGGCTCGGCTCTCTCCTAGAGTCACCAGATGGCCTTGGCAGGTCCCTGCAGCTCTATGGGCCACAGGGTCCTCACCTGTGATATAAGCAAGGGGATCTAGAGCAGACTCAATGCCCTCCAGTCCCAGGGAGTCAATATGAGTGGGCAGGTGGACTGGCACCAGGGCCTGCGGGCCCCCATGGGGCTCAGCTCCACTCCAGCCAGGGCTGAGACACAGCAGAGGTTGCTGTGTCAAGTGGCACCCAGGGCCTAGCTGCGTACTGTAGCAAACTACCCTCCCCAGGTAGAGGCACCCTAGACTCACGCTGGCTGCCCAAAGCAATGGCCTGGGAACTTGTTAAAATGCAGGTTCCAGGGCCACCACAGACTCCAGATGCTGAGTCACTGGAGATGGGGCCTGAGCATCATCAGTTATAGAAAGCAGTGGGCAGGGCAGGTAGCATGGTAGCCTCTGACAGAATCTAACCGCTCCTGCAGAAGGCAGTGTGCAGCAGTGGTCAAAGCGCAGGATCTGTGTCCAGCTTGTCTGGGATGGGGAAGGAAACAGTTGCCAGGCAGGAGTGGACCCAGGGGAAGACTCCACTGCCCTGGGAACATCATAGCCAGACACCAGGCCTCCAGGGAGCAAGGCTTTATTTGCATTCCCCAGGACAGGGCTAGGGAGGGAGTCAGGGAGACCAGGGTTGAGGACCCTGGCCCCTGCCCCATCCCAGGACCCGGCTGGAGTTGGAGGGTGGGCATGGGCAGCTGCTGGTGAAGTCAGCATCTACTCTACGCCCTTCATGAACTCCAAGAACTCTGTGGAGAAAGAGCAGGCAGGAGTCAGCGGGGGAAGGCATGGAAGCAGGAGGGTGCAGCCCGCCCACCCACTCACCGTCGTAGTCAATGCGGCCATCATTGTTCTTGTCCCCGTCCTTCATGAGCTCCTCGATGTCATCCTCTGTAATTGTCTCACCCGTAGCCTGTAGCATCATCTTCAGCTCCTCCAGGTCGATGTAACCATCAGCGTTTCTGTGCAGGGAACAACAGGGCCTCAGAGGGGTGGGGGCCGGGGGAGGGGAAGAGGCAGCCCACCCATGACCCCGGGAGGCAGGGCAGGGACACTGGGGGATGGGCATCCCTTTCCTGCATCAGACAGGGGGAGACAGAGGCTGTGGGGTTGCTAGGCCTGGAACCTGAGACCGCCCCAACTCTCCCCAGCTCTGCTTGGGTGAGGGTCAGTGTCAGAGATCAAGGGCCACATGCTCACTTGTCAAACATGCGAAAGAGGTCAGACAGCTCTTCCTCAGACTTCCCTTTGCTGTCATCCTTCATGCACCGAACCATCATGACTAGGAACTCGTCAAAGTCCACTGTGCCACTGCCTGAGGGTGGGCAGCACAGCCATTAGAGGTGGTGGTCAGAACTGCAGGCAGCACCCTTGACACAAATCTTCATGTTCTCTGTGAGGCTTGTGTGGCCATTATGCCCATTTTATAGCTAAGGCAACTGAGGTTCAGAGAGGCTAAATAGCTCCTGGTTAAACAGAGCCAGGATACAAGCTCCCAGCGAAATGGGGGTTTTATTCTTCTGGAGCCTGGGGGGGAGGGAGGCTCACCATCCTCATCCACTTCATCGATCATCTCCTGCAGCTCCTCAGGCGTGGGGTTCTGGCCCAACATCCTCATCACCTTGCCCAGCTCCTTGGTGCTGATGCAGCCATCCTCAGCGCCCAGCACGAAGATGTCAAAGGCTGCTTTGAACTCTATTAGACAGCAGGGGTGAGGGGCAGAGCAGCCAGGGCTCAGCAGCCAGGACCCCCAAAGGCCAGATAGCTGGGGCCGCCTGCCAACCTGCCCCCCTCCCTCCAAGACCTCTCTGAGGTCACAGCGAGAGGGACATAGCCTCTGATTTTCAGCCTGCGGTCCTTTTCTTATAGGGGATCCCCATGCTCCCCCAGCCTGGCCCTGTTGGTGCCCCACATGTGCAATAGGGAGCACTCACCATTTTTCTGCTCTTCTGTCAGCTGCTCTACCTAGAGAGGAAAAGGGGTCCCAGGGCTCAGACTCAGGCTTAGCTACTGAGGAGGAGACCAACCCATTCCACAGGTGGAAAGACTGTAGCCAGGAGGAAGCAGGCTACTCCCAGGTCACAGAGCAGAGGCTTCAGTCCTCCCTCCCTGCTCCTAAAGCCCTCAGGTAACCCAGCTGGCCCCACTAAGGCTGGGTTCAGGGCAGGGTGACAGGTGGGCATTCCCTTCAGGGCCAAGGTGACCCTCAGTAACAATTGTCAGTGATCACTCAACATCCTTTTGGCTCCCTGATGAAACCCAAGCCGGGTGGCCTGAGGGACAGCTGTCCCTCAGGTTGGGACAATAAAACCAGTGTGGGGGTGGGCAGGCTACCCAATGTAACCTGACCAGGGTGGCCACTGGGCTATTTTTAACGGAGGACAAAGTTAAACCTGGTGATTGTTCTGGGGACTTTGGCATGCAGGGGGTGGGGCAGCGTTATCTGGCCCCCTGGCCTGCTGGTGCTGCCTCAGGAGCCAAAATTAGTCCCCAGCCTGCCAGGCCTTGTATGGGCACTGGGCGGAGGGCTGCCCTCACCCCAGCTCCATGGACTCCTACAGGATAAGCAGGGGTGCCCCCAGAGCCAGCTACCACCCTTCCCTGCCCAGGAGTGGGGCTGCATTCTGGGGGCTGAGGGGGGGTTCCCCTGGAAACAGTTGTCTGTACCAGAATGTCCTTGTCTCTAGGGCAGGGGGAGGTCACCACCAACCCTGGATGGAATAGCATCTGAAGCCCCTCAGTGACCCAGGAGGCTGCAGGGACTTGGGGTGACCACTCTCCTGCCCTCGCTCCCTCGCCCTCATCCCTAGCTAAGCCACTGAACCATGTGCCCACCAGGCCCAATGGGCACTGAAGCCTAAGTTCTCTGTTCCTTCTTCCCTGGCTCTTCCCCATGCCTGGTCTTTCCCTGCGAACATCAGAACCCCTTCCCCAGCCCAAGATTCAGACTTGAGCCCCCTCTCTCGCACACCCCTTCTACCATGCAAAGCATCTTCGGACAGTCAAGGAGCTGGAGGGGGGTGGCAGATCATGAGGGTATGAGAAGCAGAATGTGAGGGGCAGAAATGGGGGTGGGGTAAGGACAGGGAGACAGTGTCAGGGACTCAGCTCAGGAGGAACAGAGATGGAAAGAGACTGAGAAAGGCAAAAAGATCCAGAGACACAAATGAAGAGAGATGTGGCCAAGACACAGTGCCACAGACTACAGACACTTGGAAACAGAGGGGAAACATGATGTTAAAAGCTATGACCTCCTCCACAACCCAGCCTGACAGTTTATCTTTAGATTCTGAACCCCCTGTTCCTCTGCATCCCCAAACACCAGCCCAACCGTCCCCATGAAGGCCTGGGTTGAACGTACATGGGCCTTCTCCCAGGTCCCCACCACTTCCCTGGGGCAACCTTGCCCCCCATTCTGAGATGAGCTCCGGTGGGCCCGCCTACCCCAGTCCTGCCCAGCCCCATCTCTCACCGCAGCCTTGTAGATGTCATCCATGCCGGCAGCTCACAGGACAGGCTAATGGGGCTGCCAACCAGCCCTCGGCTTAAATAGCCCTGCCTGCTGCATTCTCAGCCCAGCCCAGACCCCTCCCCCACACACAGAATCCTCCACCCCCTCTTCTGGTCCCAGTGATCTCAGGTTGGCCTGAGTCCCTGTTTTCTCTACTCAGGGCAGGGAATAGATGAAGGGCTGCAAGGTCCAAGTTTCTTTCCCTCTGTCCCCCACATTCCCCAAGGGACTCTGAAAATATTTCTTGAATGAATGAAAACAAGCACAGAACAGGACAGATGCTACAAAGTAGCAAAGCCACTACATACAGCAGCTCAACCTCCTATCTAACCAGGGAGGCAGATGCTTTCCAACAAGGAAACTCAGGCTCCAGAGCGGGTGGTGACTTGCCCAATATCTGGCTGCCTTGACAACCCTCTCTGTAGTGGGGGGAAATATGCAAGGAAAGACTGGGAGTGTACGACATTGCCAAGAGAAGACTAGAATGTCAAGCTCAGAATACAATGCTATGTAAGGGACTGGTGAAGGAGGAAATTACTAACCCACCTAAGGACAGGGTCTTTGAAAGCCTTTCAGCCAGAGGTGCTGGAGGAACTATGCTCCAGACCGCCCATCCCCTCAGCTAGAGAAATGCCCTGTTGGGCTTGAGTCAGCTGCACTCACTTACTCAACAAGCATCCCTACAGATCTCCCATCTGTAGCAGGCTATCGCCCTCCTCATCTCACTGCCCAACTTCAGTTGGAATACCACCTCCGTTTTCTAGTTCTCAGTATTCCCCTGGGTTAGGACTCAGTTCCCCTCTTCTAGTTCTATAATTCCTGGATCCAACAGGCTTGTCTCCTCCTTGTTTTGAGCTCTGGCAGGACACCATCTAGGGTTCCTGTGCCCAGTGGCCAGCCTATATACCTCTTCCCACCATCTACACCCTCCTCATACAGAGCCTCCTCTTGTTGGACACACCAGCCTTGAGCACTACTGTGTGCTGGGCACTGCAGGAACTAATCCACTCAATTCTCCAGAAGTCCGATGCACAGAGATCTCCGAGTCTCGGAGAGGTTGAGAACTGGCCCAGAGTCACTCTGGCCGTGCTCCAGCACAGGTCCTATCTTCTCCTTCAACTCGCTCCTGCCCGAAAGAGAATGAGCCCAACAGCCACATGAGGCGTTGTTACGGCTTCTTTTTCCGGAGGGAGAAACTGAGGCCAGGCGGAGCAACGACTTGCTCTGGGTGGCTTGGGAGGACCTCCTGTCTTCCCTTCCCGAGGGAAGAGGGGAGATGCC
>NW_007245721.1:99600-101594 GCF_000164805.1 Carlito syrichta
CGGACCCGAGCGGGAAACCGAGCCGGCGAAGGAGGCGCGCGTAGTGGGCTCCGAGCTCGTGGACACGTATACGGTGTGCTGTGGGCGCGGGCACCCGAAACTGGGGTGATGGCCGGAGGCGGGAGTCGGACTTGGGGGAGTTGGGGAGGGGTCTATACTCCGCAACCGGGAGGGGGGAGGGGGGAGAGGGGTCTGCGATTGCGAGGATGGAGGCCTGGGGTGGGGGAGGCAGGGAAAGGGGTCTGGGCCCGGCAGGTCCGGGGAAAGGGTTCCAGTTCGGGGCCCGGGGAGGGCGTTTGTGAACCCGGGTACGCGATCAAAAAAGAAGGCTCGGGTTGGGGGCGGGATTTAGACATAAAGGTGGTGTTGGGAGGGAGGGGGAGTGTTTAAGTGAGACGGAACCCCTCTAAATCCTCCAGGCCTGAAGGGGCGCCGGCCTGGGAGACAGGGGTCGGGGAGGAAGGGGATGAGGAGAGGGTCTCTGATGGATGCCATCGGGGAAAGAGGCCCCACAGGTCTTGAAGGAGAGGAAGCGGGGCCTGATCTGGGGACCTTGAGGTCGCGGTGGAGATATGCTCTGAGAAATGCTGGAGGGATCTGGGGCCCTGGGGCCTCGGAGGTCGGGCGGAGACAAGAACGGGGGAGGGGTGGAGCCCAGCTACGGGGAAATGGGGGGTGGGCCTCGGGGCTGAAGCACAGGCCCTTAGAAACCTTAGAGGGTTTTTGTGCGTTTGGGATGTGGGATCGAGGCCACCCCCACACACTTCTAGCCAAGGGGAGATAGGACAGAAAAGGTGGGTAGTTCCAGACTGTGATGGGATGAGAGGGGCCCTCCTGGTTTCTGTATGGGGTTGGATGCCAGGCTTTTGAGCCTGGTGGGCTGCCTGGTCAAAACTGGTACTGAGGCAGGGACGCACTGAGCACCTCCCAGCCTCCTGTCTTTTGTTCCCTCTAGGGTGGGGGGTGGGTGGGGGCCTTGGCCTTGCCGGCACTGCACCCTCCCTTGGCCCTCATCCTGACTTCCTCCTCTGAGGGACATCCTCTGGCTCCTTTCTCCTTTCCTGGGGGTAAGGGGAGGGAAGCTGCTGGAATGGGAAGAAGCAGGGGGGCGGATCCTGGAGCAACAGGCCAGCCTGGAGAAATGGCTGCTTCTCAGGCCTGAAGGCTTCAGCTGATTTGACTGTTTTCTCCTCCCCTTTCCCTGCAAGCTGCAGAGAGGGGAAGGAAACTAGATCCAAGGGATCTGGTCCGGTGTGAGGGGTGATGTCTCTGAGCTGATGGCTGATTGGCCTTCACCCATGGGCCGCCTTCAGTTGGAGGGTCATCTTCAAAAAGCACTCCCTGCTCTAGGCTGAGCCCCTCTGAATGTGTGATCAGGGAGGTGGTAGTCCAGGCCAACCCTACCATCATCTGTCTCCAGGTGTGCTGAGTTGGATATTATTAATACACCTGCCATTTGAACACTTGTTACGTGTGGGTCAGGCCCTGTACAAAGCATTTTACATGCGTTCCTTTGCTTGGTCTTTAATTTTAAGATGGAGGAACTGAGGCTTAGAGAGAACTTAGGCTCCCAGTTACTTACATAAGTGACACATAGCCACAGCCGGAAGATGGCAGGACCAGATTTTGAACCCAGGTTTTCTTTAAGCCCTAAGCCGTGTTGTCTCCCATTAGGGCTTGATTGCCCACCATTGCCTCTTCCCATCTTGGTCCCTTGACTCAAAGAAGAAATTACAGTCATGAGCCAGTTAAAAGAGTTGAAAAGTGACTTGCTTCCAGGGTGTAGCCAGGGCACCTGGAAGGAAGTACAACAGAGAAGCTGGTCAGGCTAGACCTGGCCCGTGCTCCCTGCCTGAAATGGGTGACCTTGCTTGTTCAGGTTGAGGGTTTTTTTTGTTTGTTTGTTTGTTTTTGAGTTGGAGTCCCACTCTGTCGCCCAGACTGGAGTGCAGTTGCCGCTCCCGGCCACCGCAGCCTCAACCTGTTGGGCTCCG
>NW_007245721.1:101911-131429 GCF_000164805.1 Carlito syrichta
GCCCAGGTGGATCTCGAACCCGCGGGCTCAGGCAATCCACTCACCTCAGCCTCCCAATGCGCGGGATTGCAGGCTGAGCCACCGAACCCGGCTCAGGTTGGGTTTTGAATGACCTGGAGGTAGGAGGTAAAAAACTAAAGAAGTAGCTTGTTGTGGCAGTCACCTTTTCCATTTCTTACTGATGGATGGAGCCACAGGCTTATCCCATGAGCCTCCTAGTGCTACAGCCATGGAGGATACTGAGAGAGGCCCTGCTGCTCAGCAAGGGTCAGGTGCAGGGGCTGGTGGGCAAGGCCATCCTGACTTTGGCTACTGGATGAGTGTCCTACAGCTAGTGAGTGCTGCTGGCTGGCTCCTTTGCCACAGGGCTGTTGGTTTCCCCTTTTTAGGTTTACATCATCCAGGTCACTGATGGCAGCCACGAGTGGACAGTCAAGCACCGCTACAGTGACTTCCATGACCTGCATGAAAAGGTAACCTTTAGATGCTAGGAGTCTATGTCTGAGAGCTTGGGGGCTTTTAGGCCAAGTTCCCATTAAGCCACACGTTAGTTTAACAGCAACTCAGAAAAAAAAAAAAAAAAAGAAAGACAGCAGCAGAGTAGATGATAGACTTCATGTCTATAGTTTACTTATTTAATAAACCAGTTTATTAATGTTACTGCATTTATTAATTACCATGTAAATGGTAGCATTCAATCCTAGCACAAGACAGTCTGCAAGTAACATGTGAATTTCAGTTTTAAGATTGCCAGTTGTAGCTTGGATATGAGCTACTGGGACAGTTTCCCGGGGAGGGGACAGGTTTGAACTTGTTCTACCTAACTATAGCTGTTTGGAGCTTCTATGTTGATATCTGGTTGGGACTCATTTCTTGCTTTGCTTTTGGAGAGTGTTATCTTTTTTGGGGTCATTTGTAGTGTGAGTGTTTTAAAGACACACCACCGCCCTCATTGGTTTTCATTCTGATTTGGAAAAGATGGCACTTTAAGGGACCAACAGGTGTTACTTTTCTGAGTGTCTCCAAAGTCTCTAGATAGAGTTCCTTATCTGGAATTGTATTGGCAATTCTAATACTAATTGGATTTAAAGAGGTCAGATTCCAGGTGCACTGGTTTGATCACTGATCCTAGTACTGCTGCCAGGAGGGGCTGTGGAAATACTGACACGTGCCTATCCTTGGGCTGCTTGCCTCTCTCATAGGCACAGAGCCTCTTGGTCTGTGGTTGATGTGCTTATGTTTTTTTACAGCTCGTTGCAGAGAGAAAGATTGATAAAAATCTGCTTCCACCCAAAAAGATAATTGGGAAAAACTCAAGAAGTTTGGTGGAGAAGAGGGAGAAGGATCTGGAGGTCTACCTCCAGACACTCCTGGCTGCCTTCCCTGGTGTGGCCCCCAGAGTGCTGGCCCACTTCTTGCATTTTCACTTCTACGTAAGTTCCTCATGGGGTTTCACCTTTGCCTGCAAACCCACAACTGCCAAAGCTAGAGGCAACAAACTAATGTAAACCTCAGCTTTGAGGAGAGGCCAGCTGAATTTTGACCCTAGGTTAGAAGATGGAGGGACATCACACTGGTTATTGATGGGCTGGGGACAGAAGCACATTCATTAACAGGTTTGCCTTAAATTAGACTGTGGCTACAGAGATATTTTCCTCCACTACAAGGGATTTTGTTTAGGAAAAATGGCCTGTGGGTGCTTAAGCTAGATTTCCATCCAGGTAGATGAGGCTGAATTAGAAACAACTGACACCTGGCATAGACTCTTGCTGAGTTTTTGGATCACAGCTTGAGACTAGTTAAGGGACCTGCTTGTGAAGGTGGAGTATTACCATCTTGGGGCATATTGTCAGGGTCTGTACTGCCAGGGGGCTGAGGCTGAGGGTAGACACCTTCCTTTGATGGGAAAGTATGTTATTGAGCAACTCTGCACTCTTTTCTGGGTAGAAGAACAACTTTCATGAGCTCCTGGTGACAGGATGAGTTGTCAAACTAGGAAAGGCAGCTTGGCCCTTTCCACTTAAGAGAATTCTTTCTGAGGAAAAGTAGGCAACTACAAAAAGGATATGTGAACCAAGGTGGTCATTCCAGGATTGTAACAAGATACTAAAGACAATCCAAAAGTCCAGCAAGAAGATGTTAGAAAAAAAATCCAAGGGTACAGCCATACGGTTGAATATCATGCTGGTAGGAAGATGATGGGGTAGCTGTGGATTCATTGACATGGGAAAATAAGTATATTATTATATGAAAAGAGCAGGTCAGAAAACATTGTGTAGACTGTGGTCCCATTTTTATAAGAAAAAAGCTCATATGGATATATTTGTCTAGGAAATTCTAGAAGGTCTAAACCAAAAGGCTGAGTAGTTGTCTCCAGGTGATAGGTTTTCCGAAAACATTTCTCCTTATGTGATGAAGATAGGAAAGAATCTACTGCCTTTTCAGGCTCATCTTTAGGAAGAAACCTGTGGGCTATGATCTTAAAGGCCCAGTCATGTTTAAAATACAACTTTCTTAAAGTCTTTTCATAGTAAGACAGCTGAACCTTTCTTGCAGCACTGGAAATTTGATAATAGTGCTCACCTTGGGCCATTAAGCTTGGAGGAGCTATGTGGCATTTACAGATGGGATCTCTGTATGTGCTTTGGATTTTATTTAGCATATACCAGCAAGTATGTGGTTAACAACATTCCCTTTTGTAAACGTATTTTTACACTTTCTTTTCTTATGTGAGAAGAAATTTGCATTCCTTATGCAAGTCTTTGAGATAAACTTCATTGGCTAGTATTTTAAGAAATACTGCACTTTAAAAAAGCTTTGGTCAGCCATTTAAGGATGAAACCTTATGAGCAGCCCTTTGAGAATGTAATTCATTGCTTGAGACTTTGAGGAAAGGCAGTCTCATTGGCTGCCTCAGGTCTGCCCAACTCTGAGCATGAAAAGGCCTGAACTGCTCTTTTGAGACTGGTTTGCCTGAGATGGGCCTGGACCTGGCTCCATCCATGGTTCTGGTGTGAGGCATGCTCTACTCCTTGGAACATTTTGGAGATATTTGAAATTATGGTTATCAGACAGGTCCCCAGGCTATATAAATCCAGGGATTTGAAAAAGTAATTGGACCCATCATTAGATTAAAGCAAGGCTTCTCAGCAGTGGCACTGTGGATGTTTTGGATGAATGATTTGTTGCTGTAGGGACTGTCTTGTGCACTGTTCAGCAGCACTCTGGCCTCTACCCATTAGATGCCAGTAGCACTTCCCTACCCGGTTGTGGCAACTAAAGATGTCTCCAGATACTGCCAAATGTCCCCCTGGAGGGAAAAATTGCCCCCTGTTGAGAACCACTGGATTAGTACTTCATTTGGGTTTAAACAAACAGGTCTAAAAGATTTGTCAGCCTTTTTTCCAGGCTGAATGCTCTCTAGGAAATGTTTTTCTTGACCTTTGTACCATTGGTGTCTTCTCTGAAATTGTCGCTAATGTGTTCCACCTCTTGTTGCTGACATTAGACAGGATGGACCCAGGGAGTTATTTGGTTGTTTTGTGGATTTTTTTAAAAATTGAGGTATAATTCACATACCATAAGATTCACTCTTATAAAGTGTACAGTTTAGTTTTTAGTATAGTTACAAAGTTTTGCAACCATTACCACTCTCTAATTCCAGAACATTTACTCACCCCAAAAAGCAATAACTTCTCATCCCTCTCTACCCCACAGTCCCCAGCAGTCACTACTAATCTTTCTGTCTGTATAGATTTGCCTATTCTGGACATTTCATATAAATGGAATCATACAATATGTGACTTTTTTGTGACTGACTTCTTTCATGTAGCATTATGATTTTCCAGGTCCATTCATATCGTAGCATGAATCTCTTAGTCCTTTTGTGACTCAGTAATACTGTTTTATTTGGGTGTACCACACTATGTTTATCCATTATCAGTTGATGAGCATTTGGGTTATTTGTACTTTTTGGCTATTGTGAAGAATGCTACTGTGAACATTTGTGTATAATTTTTTATGTGAGGCTGGGCATGGTGGCTCACACCTGTAATCCCAGCACTGTGGGAGGCAAAGGTGGGAGAATCGCTTGAGCCCAGGAATCGAACACCAGCCTAAACACCATAGTGAAACTTTGATTCTACAAAAAAAAAAAAGTTAGCCAGTCATGGTGGCACATGCCTGTAATCCCAGCTACTCAGGAGGCTAAGGTTAGAGGATCGTCTGAGCTGTGGCGGTCTAGGCTGTGGTGAGCCATGGTCTTAGAACTGCATTCCAGTCTGAGTGACAGACCCTACTCAAAAAAAAAAAGTTTTTTGTGTGAACTTATGTTTTCATTTTTGTTAGGTACATAACCAGAAATAGAAACTGGGTTATATGGTGACTGTTTTTGGAAAACTGCCAAATTGTTTTCCAAAGTTGCTGTACCATTTTACATTCCCGCTAGTGATATATAGGTTCTAATTTCCCCACATCCTTGGTAACACTTGTTCTTGTCCATTTTTTTGAATATAGATGCCTTATGGGGTATGAAGTGGTATCTCCTTGTGGTTTTGATTTGCGTTTTGCTAATGACCGATGATGTTGAACTTTTTCTTTTTTTTTTTTTTTTGAGTTGGAGTATCACTCTTGTTGCCCAGGCTGGAGTACAGTAGCATGCTCACAGCCACTATAACTTTGATCTGCTGGCTTAGGCAATCCTTTTGCCTCAACCTTCCAAGTAGCTGGAACTACAGACACATGCCACCATGTCTGGCTTTTTGTGTGTGTGATTTATTGTAGAGACGAAGTGTCACCAAGTTGGTCTCGAACCCCTGGGCTCAGGCAGTCCTCTCACCTCGGCCTCCCAAAGTGCCGGGATTACAGGCTGAGCCACCACGCCTGGCTGAACCTCTTTTCATATGCTTATTTTTTATTTTTATTTATTTTTTTTGAGTCAGAATCTCACTCTGTTGCACAGGCTGGAGTGCAGTAGCACTATCATGGCTACTGCAGCCTCGATCTGCTGGTCTCAGATGATCCTTCACCTCAGCCTTCCAAGTAGCTAGGACTATAGGCATGTACTCCCAGCTAATTTTTTGATTTATTGTAGAGATGAGGTCTTACCATGTTGTCCAGTCTGGTCTCGAACCCCTGGGCGCAGGCAGTCCTCTCACCTCAGCCTCTCAAAGTTCTGGGATAAAAGGCCACTATACCTGGCCTCATATGCTTACTGACCATTTATATATCTTCTTTGGAGAAATGTATTCTATCTTTTGTTCTTTCAAAAATAGGGTTAGCTTTTTTAATTGTTGAATTGCAAGAGTTCTTTATGTATTTTGGATAGTAGACTCTTACCAGAAATAGGATAGGCAAATAATTCCTCCCATTCTGTAAGTTGTCTTTTCTTTTTTTTTTTTCCTTTTTTATTTTAAAGACAACTTGGGATGTCTTTTCATTTTCTTGATAGTATCCTTTGAAGCACAAAACTTTTAGATTTTGATTAAGTTCAATTCATCAGTTTTTTCCTTTGGTCATCTGTGTTTTTGGTGTCTTATCTGAGAAACCATTGCCTAATAAAGATTTGTAACTATATTTTCCTTTAAGAGTTTTGTAGTTTTAGCTCTTACATTTAGGTCTTGGATCCATTTTCAGTTAATTTTTGTATATGATGTGAGGTAGGGGACCAACTGCATTCTTTTTTGGTGTGGGTCCTTTTTTTTTTTTTTTAAGCCAGAGTCCCCTCTATCACTCTGGCTAGAATAACTGGAACTATAGGCTTGCACCATCACATCTGTGCAGATCTTTATGACAAGGAAAAAAGGCACTACTTCTCTCCCAGCTCTGGGATGGAGAGTCCAGGGATGGTGCAGCCTGTGTTGCAGGGAGAGGGCAGACTGCACAATAGGCCTATTGCTCTACTGTCTCTCCAGATAGCTGTGCCCTGATCCTCCTTGACCCATGGTGACAGACCTCATCACAGAACCCCGAGAACAGAGGTTTTCAAACTCAGTGAAATGGAATCCTACGGAGAATTCCAGCATACCATGCTGGGGAGGACACTTGGTCATTTAACCTCTCTGTCCCGGTTCCTCTACTGTGAACTGCAGATTGATGACCCAGCACCCTTGTGAATCCTACAAGAGTCTAGGCAGTGAAGGTCAAAGGTTTAGAAGAGTGGTAGACCCAGGGTCAGGGCTGGCCATGTGTTAGCCATTACTGGACTGTTCTGGTAAGGAAAGACACTCAGTTCTCTTGAAAGGTATTTATATTCTTTTCCCTTTTCTTGGAGTTGGAGTCTCATTCTTGTCGCCCAGGCTGGAGTGCAGTGGCATGCTCATGACCACCGCAGCCTCCACCTGCTGGGCTTAGGCAATCCTTCCACCTCAGCCTTCCAAGTAGCTGAAACTACAGACGCACGCCACCATATCTGGCTAGTTTTTTGTGACTTATTGTAGACACGAGGTCTCACCAAGTTGCCCAGGCTGGTCTTGGATCCCTGGGCTCAGGCAATTCTCTTGCCTCAGCCTCCCAAAATGCTGGGATTACAGGCTGAGCCGCCACACCCGGCCATATCCTTTTCTTATTTTAAAGCCAGTTAGCTAGAACAAAGATGCTTTTCAAAAATTGGAATCAGGGAACTGTGTTGAATTATTATCATCTTTTTTTAATTTTATTTTTTGAGTTGGGAGTCTCACTCTGTCACCCAGACTGGAGTGGAGTGGCACGCTCCCGGCCACCGCAGCCTCAACCTACTGGGCTCAGGCAATCCTTCTGCCTCAGCCTTCCAAGTAGCTGGAACTACAGGCGTGCGCTACCATGCCCGGCTAATTTTTTGATTTATTGTAGAGATGGGGTCTCGCCAAGTTGCCCAGGCGGGTCTCGAACCTGCGGACTCAGGCAGTCCACTCACCTCAGCCTCCCAAGGCGCAGGATTACAGGCTGAGCCACTGAGCCCAGCTGAATTGTTATCATCTTAACATTGGCTTTAGCATCTAGTTTATTTCCATCATTTGTTTTAGTTGCAAAGTACTGAAGCTGTGAACGATAACAGACTTCTTTTCAAATCACAGTTTTATAACTCTTTTCAGTTAAAATTTAGATTGACCTCCTCACTGGGGAATTTTTGCCTAAGATTGAATCATGTATAATTTGCCTGACTCCTGCTAGAATCCCTCATTGCCAGCATAAACAAAAGTTAGACGAGGACCCCCAACTCTTTTCATGTGTATCTAAGCTATACTTGGGTGATGGCCTCAGTGACATGTAATTAATTCCCAGGCTAACACCCCACTGACAAGTGTGCTACTCAAACGTGTGCCAAGCAAAAGTGCCAGAACCTGGCTAGGGCTTTTCATTTAGTGCCTTGGGGTATGCTGCATGCTCAGTCAGAATGTAAGCTGCAGAGCCACCGCCCAGAGAGTCCATGGCATGTTTATGTGAAGTTCAAACCTCTGCACAAGGCTGCACACTGACACAGGCTCCTGGCAGGGGGTAGTGAGGAAGGTTTGTATTATAGTTTGTAAACATAGCAATAACGATGTCTTCATTTAATTGAAATTTTTATGAGGTATAAATAATGTCCTTTTTAAAAGTACATTTCAGTTCAGACATTCATGGAACCCCAAAGCACTTCAAGCCCCTTCACCACAGATGGGGTAGAGCACGTGGGGCATGTCCCCACAGGTGACCCTTGGGGAGTGTCTGCAGCAGCTTGGGCCCAGGGGCCACTGAAACTCCCTGATTTCTGCCATGGGATGGCTTGACATTGCACACCTTTGTCACAAGCCCACAGTTTGGCCAGAGAAGTTTCTGATGAGGCCAGTGTTCTAGCTTTGGGGGCTGAGTCATTTCTGTGCTCCTCTATGATTCGGTCTCCCTGCCAAGATGAAGGTTGACCTGGGAAACCAAGTTGAAAGTATTGCAGCAGTATGCACTTCCTGTGCCTCAAAGAGTTGGGAGAGAAATTATTAGGGTTTGCTTTTGAGATTCCTCAGAAGCAAAAGCTTCTCTTTGCTTAGTAGGAACCCTTGGCCCTTACTTTTACTCTCTCTCAGCATTCTGCATTTTCCGGAAATTCCAGCTCTGTCCTCTTAGAGGGGCTGGTGTCCAGGGTGATTTTTCTTTTCTTTTTTCTTTTTGGAAGAGAAATGCCCAGCTGGACTTGAACTCCAGAACTCAAACAGTCCTTTTACCTCATCCTTGAGAGTAGATTGAACTACAGACACATGCCACCACACCTGGCCCAGGGTGATTTTTTCACTGTTCTTTTGGTGCTGACAGCTGTCCAAGGAAATGTGCCATTGAAAGTGAGGGCTGCTCAGTGTTGATCATGGGGAACTCTTCCCATGGGACAACTGTAGGAGCCTTGTGTCCATGACATGGTAACTGAGAGGCCCTGGAGCTGCTCTTGGGAATTGAGGTGGACATAGATTGATAGCTCCTGGGACCTGCTCTGATCCAGGCGATCTGATGAAGAGGGTGGGAGAGTGCTGATCTGTAGACAGGGCTTGGTTTTCAAAACCTTCCATGGAGAAACAGCCCTTGGGTCATGCCAAGCTCTTTCTGGTCTTCAGTTCTTCACATCTGCCAAAGGGAAGGTAATTGAGTTTAAGTGACTGAAGTTGAACTTCAGAGTGAACCTTTAGCCTCTCCTCTCACTTCTTGCTGGAACTCTCTCCTGCTCAGAGCCTGCTGTGTCCCTCTGTTGACCCTTTCACATTTAGACCTGCACCCTGCCAGACTCTGAATCCCTTGAAGCTAGGGTTCTCTTTGCCTATTTTGCTCCCTTTGGCTTTTTGTCTGTGGGGAGGAGGGAGGGGATTATTCTCACACTGTATATAAACTGAATTTCAAGCAGATTAAAGACACTCATTTTTTAAAGATACTGTAAGAGACCAAAAGAAAATTAGGAGAATATTTTTATAATCTTGGGGTAGGAGGAAAAGGCTCCAGAAAATCACAAAGGAAAGTAATTACAGGTTAAACAACATAAAAATGAACAACTTCTTTGTCAGGAAAGCCACCATGAACAAAGGTAGGACATACACAGACTGGGAGGAAATATTTGCAACATATGAACAACCATTAAGATAGCTGTGATATATAAAAGACAATAAGAAAAAGACAAACAACCAAAGAGAAAAACAGGAAAAGGACACCCTGTCCCCTGTGGCCTGGTGCCTTTTGAGTCCCATAAACACGTGAATTGCATGTTCTGGTGGCAGTGATGTTCCTGTGCGTTATGAGAGTGATTATGTAGCCTCCATCTGGACCTGTTTACGAAAAGACTTGTTGGCTGCCATCTGTCCATTTGTTATAGTTCTTACCTGAGGGATGCGGGGGTGTGGGTCTGAGACTGGGGGACCATACCAGCCCCATGATTATACCACTGAAGTGCTGAGGCAACTGGTTGTGTACAGAGAGGCCAAGTGCTTGAGTGTGACTTTGCCAGTTTCTGGCTGTGCAGAATCAGAGGGTCACAGCACCTTTTCACCTCAGTTTGCTCATCTGTGAGCCAGGGTTCAGGAGAGCAGCCTCTTCCTGTGGGTGTGAGAGGGTTCAGGGAGCCAGGACCTACCAAGTGCTCAGGCTGCTGCCCAGCATGAATTAAGATCCCAGCAAGTTAGCAGCTCATGACTAGAGGCTTGTCCTTGCCATGCCTCCATCCTCATATCATTTAAGAAACAAGTTCCTTCCTGCCACTTTCTTGTGCCTCTGGACTGAGTGTTACTGTTGTGCTCTGGAAGGGGTGAGCACAAGAAGAACAGATGCTCACTCTTTCCTGACACACTTCTGAAACATTGGAGAAAGTGGAAATGGTCATTCCCTGGGAGAGTGGGCTCTGGGAGTCCCTCACCCACTAGGGTAACTGGAGCTTCTTTTCCAAAAGAAATAGGACTTCCTCTCTGTCACACCCTCTTCTAGGAACTCCCAGGGCCAGTTTTGGAAACTTCTGGTTTCCCAGAAGCCTTTGGCATAGCCCTGCCCTGCTGGCTTCCTGGGCCATAGTGCACTCAGCCAGTACCTGGGTGGACTGGGAGTTGCAGCATTTGTCTGGTTTCCTTCTGCTTTTGAGGAGACATTTCAGGCATTCACATCACAAGAGTATTTAGCTTTCCTTTCTGACCCCCTTGCTTTGTTACAGGTTTATCCTCTCCTTTATTTTGTTTAACCTTCTAGAGAGTTGGCACTGCCAGAGCAGAGCAGGTAGATGCAGGGATTCCAGTGACTGGGGCAGGTGGACGATCTAACCCCAGGTTTTGTGTTCTCTGCAGGAAATAAATGGCATCACTGCGGCACTGGCCGAAGAGCTCTTTGAAAAAGGTATGTGGCCATAGGTCCTTAAAATACTGGGCACAACTTGCTTAGCTCTACTAGGCAGCCAGAGGTCCAGAGTGACACAGAACTCAATCTGTTGTGCTTCGCTGAGTGAGTCCTAGCTGGGATCCACTGGCTTGGGGTTGTTTGCTCAATTTCCTAGACCTGGTCTGCATCTAAGCCTGCCCGCCTACTTGTGCTGTAGGTAGCCAGGTCTGAGGAGCTATGGTCCTTCACCTTGGGACTTTGGAGTGCCTGTGTTGGGGACTCACCCTCAGGCTCAGGAGCTACTCCAAAGCCCTGTGGTAGGGTGCTGGGTGGTTGGTGGCATGTTGCCTTGCACCTCGTTTGTGCTTATCTGAAAGGGTAAGTTAGATACTGACCTTGGGTCCTGTCCCTGCCAGAGAGCACAGTAATCGTAGCTAGTGTGTAGTAAGTGCTACCTTCTACCTGGCCTGTGTTTAGCATTTCCTTGCCTTCCCCCAGGAGCCACAGGTATAGACGGGGACCCTGAGGGTCAGAGGCCCAGTAGCCTGCCTGAGGATACGTGACTGGAAGGAGTAGAGCAAGGACCAAGGCAGTCATTCTGGCTCAGAACCCTTCCTACTCACAGGCTCTGCACTGTGCTGACCTCTTAGACCTGTACACCTGAATGTCTGCATCTTGGAGGTTGCAGCATGGGTCTGTTGCCCAGAATGCTGCCTCTCATCGGCTTTACCCTGGCTTAGTGCCTTCAGTCTTGGCCTCAGTCCTCAGGGTGGCTCTTCAGCCCCATGGCCCTGCCCTCCTCAGTCATCCCCTGCCTAGGGTTGCCCTGTGCCCAGGGTGTACTCGGGACAGCCACTCCTGCATATTCAGGGCCATGACTTTGCCCTGATACAGTAGGTGTACATAATAGGTATTTGCCAAGTGTTTGTTGACTGTTGGCCTGGTGGATAGAGGCCCTGGCCGCATGAGGGCTGGGGATGGACACTCATCCCTCAAGATGTGGCTGTTGCAGGTGAACAGCTCCTGGGGGCCGGTGAGGTCTTTGCCATCGGGCCCCTGCAGCTCTATGCAGTCACCGAGCAGCTGCAGCAAGGAAAGCCCACATGTGCCAGCGGAGACGCCAAGACTGACCTTGGGCACATCCTGGACTTCACCTGTCGCCTTAAGTACCTCAAGGTAAAGCTGCAGCGGTTCAGTTGTGGAGAACCATCAGCCAGTGGGAGTGAAACCTGCCTGAGGGCCTAACAGCTCACTCTGGCTGGCCCTATATTAAGGAGACTATGGGGAGTTATCAGCAGAAGGCAGGCCAGCTGGTATCCTTGGCACTGTGGTTCTGGCTGTGGGCACCAGGGGGCAGCCGTGACTTTAAACCTAGGCCTTAGCCTGCTTTGTTGAAGGCAAAAGTGAAAACTTCAGCCTTGTCTGCTGCTGCCACTCAGCCCTGTGGACGTGATGGGGAGTGGTGGCAGCATCATCCCTGATTCAAGGTACATTTTTGGCCTCAGGTTTCTGGCACAGAAGGACCTTTTGGGACCAGCAACATTCAGGAGCAGCTCCTGCCATTTGATTTGTCAATATTCAAGTCCCTTCATCAGGTGGAGGTAAGTCCTGGGGCTGCTGGGATGCAGATAGAGCCAAGCCCTGTGCAGGCATCTTCTCGCTCCTGACTCTGAAGAGGGAGTGATTGTGATTTCGGGTATCTTGATTTCATCATAAGGCACTGTTGCTTTCGTGTTTGGCAGTGTGTGACAGATTGCATGTTGGTAAGCCAGGCCTTCTGAAGGCAGAGAAGAGGGGCCCTCCTGTCTTTGGCTGGTCTGTGTGTCTCTGCCACTGGCATTTAGACAGGGCAGAGCACCTGCACCTGGCTCCTACTGGGCCTCCTCACAGGGTCAGGGTGAGTGTGCTGTTCAAGTTGAAGTCTTGGGAAGTCATCCTAAGGGTCAGCCAGTTCCAAGTCTGTTTCCCGAGGTAGATCAGCAAAGGGCTTTGAGAGTGCCCTGCTTTCTGGGTGCCCACACATAACAAGAAATGCTTTGCATTACTGACTACTGAATTCTCTGGTTCACAGTGCCAGTTTTGTTGTCATTTTGAAAAGAGGGGGAGACAGTAATGAATACTAAAAAAAGGTTTTAAAGCATATTTTCTTCAGTATGGCTTTATGTTCTGCCCTGTGCCCCATGTCTACTTGACTGAATCTTCCCAACAGCCCTGGGAAGAGGGCATTTTTAGTCCCATTTTATAGTTGAGGAAATAGAGGCTTGAGGAGATAAGGAAGTTTGGCCAGGACCCCACTATTAATGAGGGGAAAGCCGGGATTTGAATTTACCTGAGTCTGATTTCAGAGCCTCTGCTACCCATTGGGCTACTCTGCCTGCAACAATTTAGGCTTTGTCTCAGAGACCTTGAGGACCATGCCACCTGATGGAAACATGTGGCGTGCTTCAACCACTGCAGACCCAGTGAGGGCTGGGAAGTGAGAAGAAGACTGACCCAGCCCTGCTCAGCAGGCAGGTAGCTCAGGGAGTGTGCCTTGGCCTGTACTTTTCTCCTTGCCGCAGCACACTGAGGCCAGTGGAGCAGGGGCTAGGCCAGCAAGAAGTCCCATCACATTCACCATGTTGTAGAGGCCCCTTGATCTTCAGCTCAGCTTTCACAACCCACACTTTGTGTCCACCTGCCCAGCCCCAAGCAGCCCTTTCAGAAGAACTAGAATTTGCAGTTCATTGTGAGTCTGATAGATGCCTTTCCTCCCAGATACTTCAGAGGATGTTTGGTCAGCACTAAACTCTGAGAAATAGACTTAAATTTTGAGTCGTCTCCTGTCTCTGAGGATTTGAGGCTTGCCTATTGTTATGCTTTTGTGTGGGGGTGATGAACACCCACTTCCTAGGGCTTCTGTTGGAGCAAGGATGCCATTTCTGAGACACAGCTGTTCCTTGTTCCAGATAAGTCACTGTGATGCTAAGCACATCCGCGGGCTGGTCGCATCAAAGCCTACCTTAGCCACGATGAGTGTCCGCTTCTCAGCAACCTCAATGAAAGTAAGCTTCACCTGTTTCCTGCCTAGGGCACTGTCTATGAGACCAGGTGCCTGGACTATCCACACCCACTGAGGATGGGTGTGGATGCTGCTATGTGTGTCAGTACCCAGAGCTTGACCTTCCCCTGGGCAACCACTCACACAGGACCTCCTGAGACACTTTAGTTCACATCATCACCCAAAATCAATGTTGTCAACAAGACATTTTAAGAAACTGGGTTCTTACCCCCCCAAAAAAAAGTCCTTGTTTTCAGTGAACAGATTGTTAAGCTGTGGCAAATGACAGGGTCTTAGAGTGATATAATAGCCCTTTTCTCTTAGCTTAACAAGCCTGGGCTCCAGGGACTTGACGTAGAAGGTGAAATTGTGGAAGTGCTAGGTCCTGTTGTATGTACGTGAACAACAGAAACATTTGAATTGGGATTATAGGAACTTTACTTTTCTATTTGCCTTTGTATGGGTTGCATGTTGCTAATGGTAAAATCCTTTCCAGAGTGTAGAAAAAGCATAAAGTGGCTAATTTTATGACTTAAGGTGTCCAATCAAGATTTGGGCTTGGTGAAAAGTTTTTCTGTTGGGGCTTGCGGAGAGAGTGAGGGCGTTGGGTCACCCAGTCCCTCTCTGAGCATTCCTTGCTGCCTGGCAGCAGGAGCTTGAAGTGACCCATTTCGAGAATAGAGGTCTTTGGGTGTCACAAATCAAAACAAGGAGGCCTCCCTCCCTCCCTTGCAATGGTCTTTGGGCTCCCTGCTGCCACCATTGTCTTAGTATCACTGGACTTTGTCCCTGTGAAGTAACAGTCAAAAGTCCTGCTGTCCACAATGAGGACCACATCGTCAGCTTAGAGAACTCAGTTACCTGGAAACACCCTGAATTCTGATCTGTAACCTCTGAGATTTAAGCCAGAAAAGTTATCACCATGTAGCTGAAGGCCCTGTGGGCTTGAAAAGCATTGCTCTAGAAGCAGGACCAAGCACATTCTAAGTGACTGTTAAATGGCGGAGCTTTTCCTTATTTCACAATTGTTGAAAGCATATGAACCAAAGCCCTGTTTAAATGCAAGTTCACTTCCACATGCTAAATATGCTCCAGCCCTTCCTCAAATTTTGCAATGATTGTGTTCCCAGTGAGTGTTGCGTGAGGGCCCGAGTGTGGTGCTCAACAGATGTTCTTATGCAGGAAGTCCTTGTTCCTGAAGCGTCAGAATTTGATGAGTGGGAGCCAGAAGGCACAGCCCTGGAAGGCCCTGTGACTGCCATTATTCCTACTTGGCAAGCACTGACCACTCTTGACCTGAGCCACAACAGCATCTCCAAGATTGACGAGTCTGTGGTATGCTCTCAGCATCGGGTACTGGGGGCTTCTCTGACCTGACCAAACCCTGAAGTTGGATATTTAACTTTGCTTTTTCTGGAGGACCTCGGAAAACCTGTATCCAGTGCTCTGTGCATTGTCTACGATTTTAAGTTAATTTCAAAATGGGATTATTTAAAATTGGTGTGGTATACCTAAAACCAAATAAAGTCTATTATTGCATGTACATTTGTTATAATAGAACCACAGTAAGTGATATTTACTCCAAGGAGCGGAGCAGGAAAATCACTCCGTAGATTATAGATGTGCCCGTGTAAGACTGACATCCAGAGGGCATTTGCACAGTAAGAGTGTGGTTCCTGTATTTGTGCTGCTTGGTGGGTGTAGGCAGAGTTGAAGGACAGACTCTCTTCTCTGGCTGGAACCTTAACGTGTGTCATTTTTACAAGCCAAGTGTTCTGTAAAACTGGTAGATAGCACCTTTGGGTGTATTGCTGGCTGGGCAGCAGGAGGTGTCATGTGAGTGGCCCTGCAGGGACATCCAACCAGGAGTCGGTGGTCAGGAGGAAGGGTACTGGGATGCCTGTCCACTGTGTGCTGGCACTGTGTAGGATCCAGTGGTCCAGCCTCCTAGAGTAATATCATGTGTTCTTTTCTTTCACAAGAAATTGATCCCAAAGATTGAGTTCCTTGACCTGAGCCACAATGGATTGCTGCTTGTGGACAATCTGCAGGTAATATCTTTGGAGACCAGTGCTGCCTGCAGGTGCTCCCAAGGTCCCATTCTGTGAGTTAAGGAGATGCAGCCTTGGGAATTTGACCATAGCTAGGGGTTTGTAAGGGCAGGGGCTGCCACCTTCCCTTTAGGTCCCAGCAGTGCACACTGAGTGATTATTGCTCTAGTTTCAAAGAATTAGAAAAGATAAATAGATATAAACCCAGTATGATGATATACCTCTGTCCTGAAGGTGGACAGCTTTGTTTTTAATGCCTACCCCACCCTGCAGGCGTGCCACGATGCTGTGGACTGTGCAGGGGAGAGAAGGGATTTCCCTGCCACATAACTGTCAGAGTGACTTGCAGAACTGGGTGGTTTGGATTGGAACGCCTGTCATGCCGTTAACCCTTTTCTTTGGAGACTTGGCCTAAGTTGCTTTGTGCCATTCTCAATGCTGCAGCACCTGTACAACCTCGTGCATCTGGACCTGTCCTACAACAAGCTCTGCTCCTTGGAAGGGCTTCACACCAAACTGGGGAACATCAAGACCCTGAACCTAGCGGGCAACCTCCTGGAGAGTCTGAGTGGCCTGCACAAGCTCTACTCACTGGTCAACCTGGATCTCAGCGACAACAGAATTGAACAGGTGAGCCGCATCACAGAAGGCTCTCAGAGCTCCAGGACTTCTGTGCCTTGGCGTTTGTCACTTTAAAGAAGATGTTAAGATTCCTTTCATTTAGAAGAGGCCGTGAAACATGTTGGCGTGTTGCTGAAGTGTTAAGAGAAGGGACCAAAGGGAATGGAACTCATGCCTTGCAGATGGAGGAGGTGCGGAGCATAGGCAGCCTTCCATGTCTGGAGCATGTGGCTCTGCTGAACAACCCTCTGAGCATTATCCCTGATTACCGGACCAAGGTGCTTGCTCAGTTCGGAGAGAGGGCCTCTGAGGTAAGCCCCAGCATGGTCACAAGAGCCCAGGGAGGCAGCGGGATGGAGTCCATGTCTGTGGGGCAGAGCATGGGGGACGTCTGTTCTACTCTCACCTGCTTCAGAACATCCTGGCCCTTGAGAACCTCTTGGTTCTGGGAAGTCCACTATCTCCCCAGGAAAAGGCTCCCTCGCATCTTCCGCCCTTTCTGTCAGGATAATATTGTTTATTCTAAGCAGGGGTCAGAAATATGATCCTTGAAATAATCATGTTTCCTGGACAACTTGTAACCATAGTTTCTGACTACAAACCTGAAGAGTTTGCTTTTGTCTATCTAGCCCTGCCTATCTGCTGGCACTGGCTGTGTCTGCCCACCTGCCAGCATGCTGACCAAATAGTCCTAGCCAGGTTCACCCCCTCTTTGGCCTCAAGCAGACAGGTCCCCCCACCGACAGGTCCTCAGATCTTGTGGTCTCCCCAGATCCCAGGCCTGGGAGTGTTTGCATCCCACCTCCCTTTTTTGGCTCCAGGTGACCCTTATCACTGTCCCCAAGTCAGTCTTTACAAGATACCATCTCTTTCTCTGCTGGGCTCCAGACCTTGGGAGTCTCCCAGGTCACAGGTGTCAGCTCCTGTCCAGTCCCGTGGGACTTTCCCTCATTTGGCCCTACTGCCTCCCCGATTGCCTGCCAACCACAGCTCTCTCCTGCACTTGCAGGAGGCAGACCCTTCTCTCTTCTGCCACTTTCCATGCCTTTGTCCTTCTGTTCTCCTGTCTGGAAGGCTCTCCCCTTGCTCTTTGATGATCTGTGCTCTGCTTATAACTGGGGGCTTAATTCAAGGCACCCCTTCCCCTAGGCCCCTGCTAGGCCCCTCCAAGGTGTTCCAGGTCACTTCCTTGGGTGGTGAGGAGCCGCCTCTCAGTGGGCTGAGCCTCCCTCGGCCTCTGGTGTCTTCACGGGGCCTGGCCTATAGCAGCTCAGGCCCACTTCTCAGCAGGGCCCTGCCACTGTCCTCCCGCCATGCTCGCCAGTCCCCATGTTGATGGCCGTTTTCTGGACTCTCTCTAGGTCTGTCTGGATGACACAGTGACTACAGAGAAGGAGCTGGACACTGTGGAAGTGCTGAAAGCAATTCAGAAAGCCAAGGAGGTCAAGTCCAAACTGAGCAACCCAGAGAGAAAGGTGGGTTTTTGTGTGGGAGGTGGGGAGAGACAGTGGAGCCGAGCCAGCCAAGGGAAGAGCTGGTTCATGGGGAACCTGGGTTGTGGGATTGCTTGGGGCCGCCAAGTTCAAGTCCTGGATATACCACTCCCTGGCTGCATGACCGTGGTCAGGTCACAACCTCTGTGTTCTCATCTGTGGGGTGGGGCCAGTGACAGTACCTGCTGTGAGGATTAGGCAGCACCATCCCTACTAGCACCAGTAGTGAGAACTGTTGAGCTCCTCCTCTTCACATCCCTGGCCTTGTTGAGTTCTGCTCTTCCTGAGCTTCTCTTCTCTCCCGGCTGACCTGAGCACTCCTCCTCAGGCTGGTGAGGATTCCCGGCTCTCAGCTGCCCCCTGTGCCAGACCCAGCGGCTCTCCTCCCACCGTGGTTTCCACCTCTGCCTCTCTGCCCCAGCCCATTCTCGCCAACCAAGGTAATCGTGTGTGTATCTTGCTCCTAGTGGAGCCACACAGCCCTGCCTGGGCCCCTGGCTGGGCTGAGTTGGGGTTGAGGGAGAGGTGCCGGCATCTATTTCCTACAGGCTCAGACACAGAGGGCAGTACCATCTGCAGGCTGGCTTCTCTTGGGGGGCATATGATGGGGGGTGCCCTGCCTGATTTTAGCTGCTGCTTGCTTAGTAAGAACTCCCAGTTGCTCTGACGCCCACATCAGTTTCCTCTAGGCTATCACAGGGTATCTCATGGGCCCTGAGGCTGCCCTTTGAATAGACTCGGGGCTTTTGGCTCAGGGGACCAGTTCTGCTGGCAGCACAGGCAGCTTGGCTCTTGGTAAACGGGAAGCCAGGCTGTGTTACTTTACTGAGTCTGGAGCCCTAATCCCTGCGTGGGTGCTTGATTTTCTCATTGCCTCGTCTATGTGGCTCTCGTGGTGTGACTCAGCCCCAGAACACTGTGGACCCAAGATGAGCTATGTCCCTGTGGACCCATGGAAAACCTGTCCTGTTCATCTGCCCACTGTCTTAGCATTTTCAAAGGGCTTTCACCTCTGAACCCAGGCATCCTCGGAGATGAGTGAGTGAAGCAGGTCCTATGAGCGTGTCTGCTGGCCCGGCCCCCATGGAAGAGGGGAGGGTGTGCCGTCCTGAGTGGAGCCGAGGCTCTGGACACGCAGGAAAGGACGCCGCCTGCCCGGGCTCCTGGAGACGCAGAACTTGGTGTGAGGTCCTGGGAAAACAGTTCGACCCTATGTTTAAGAGCCAGAAAAACATTCCCACCCCTTGACCTGGTAACCCCACTGGTGGGGATTTTCTCTTAGAGGGATAATAAAATACTGGGAAGGGGGAGGTGAAGTGCTCACTACTGCCAAAAAAAACTCGGGCTGTAACTCAGACGTTGGAGGCTGAGAGAGAGAGTCAGCTGTGGTACAGAAGGCTCTGCAGCCCTCCAGCAGGGAGGGGAAGACTGGCAGGAAGGAGGGGAGCAGTGCTCACACTAAGGCAGAAGGCCCAACGCAGAGCAGCACCCACCAAGGTTCAGCCATGAGATGCGGAAGAGAATTCATGGGAATGGAACAGTGGGGTTAGGTGCCACAGTGGTTGCCTGTATTGCTTCCGTCAAACTCCTGACTCTGAGGATTTCTGATTGTATTTTTTTACTAAAAGAGGAGAGGGTTATACTACAGTGAGGAAGCCTCCATGACCCTACCTTTTTCTGCAGGACCAAGTGAACCTGTGGAGGAACCATGTGACAGTGGGCTTCTGGGGGACAGGGAGATGTGTCTGGTCCTTGAGGCCAGGGACACAGTTGGTTCTGTCAGTATTTGTTGACCAGTGAGTGCATGAGCGAGCAAGTGGAGGAGAAGCCATTAGGGAGCAAACCACGGGGCAGGGGATGGGGTGTCCTCCAAGGCTGCAGCTGCAGGTAGCCCCCCACTGGCGGTGAAGCCTCTGCACCAGCTCAACCCCCTCCTCACTACCCTCACGCCCTGGGGACACTCTGCAGAGTGGCACTCTGCTGTCTGTCCCCCTTACTCCCCAACCCGTCACTGGACTTTTAGACGTTGTCTCCAGATCTGCACCTCTTATAAATAAAACTGCAGTGGATGTCTTTGTGTGCACATCTCTTTCCTTTTGGTGAAAACAACAAAGGTTGGACCCCCTCTAAGGACTCTGCTGATGTCCCCCATTCCATCTGCTGAGTAGCCCTTTCTGATCACTTGTTTGTACAGGCCACAGTTCAGGAAGGGAGCAGACAGACTGTCCCTGTCCACATTTCCTCATGGCCAAAAAGGGCTTGGGGGGGTAGTGACAAAATGTTAGTTGTTTTCTCACTGATGAGGAGGCATCCACATGTGTTTATGGTCAGCCATGCGTTACAGGGTCTTACCTGGATGGACAGGGCTTCCTCCCGTGTGGAAGCAGCTTTGCTATCCAATGCTTGTTGCTCCCAGTCTGATCCGCTACAAGGGCGCCTACTTGTGAATGAACTGGGTGTTTAGGGGCCTGCCCAAAGGGGGCACTCCTGGAAAGCACCAGGCCTTTGGTCATCACAGGAGCTGTTAGCCAGCTGTCAGAACCACAGATGATTGTGACCGATAGGGGCTGATGTGCAGAATGCCAGAGTTGATTCTCCAGTCTGTCTAGTGTGGATAGATGGTTAGGAGCAGGCTCCAGGGGTCAGTCAACTGAGTTTACGCCCCAACTTCCTGGCCATGTGACTTCAAGCAACTTGTAGCCTCTCTGAAGCTGTATTCTCAACTATAAAGTGGATACGCCCTACTTCATCGATTCTAAGATGCACACATTTCCACCTTGTGACTTCTCTGAAATTGAGATGCGTCTTTCAGTCAGTGGCGTCTCATAGTCGCTGTCAGCCAGCTGGTATTCGTGATGGAGTCGTGGGAAACATTCCGTGGACACCTTCTGCTAAGACCAAGATGGCACCACCTCCTGCATCTTAGATTTGATGAATCGTGGTAAATAATGAGAGGCATGCATGAGCTAATGCTGGGGAGACGCTTGGCACTGTGCTTAGCTCCACAGAAGTGGTCAGCAAGGGCTTCCTTCTCGTGTCCTTAGTAGGGGGTTCAAGATGACCAGGAGGTGCCCCTGAGGAACTTGGAGCCACTCAGGGAAATGAACTGTGTACCCAGGGGAGAACAGGCCAGAATGGTTTGGTGGCGTTTGTAGAATGTCTAGAGCAGAGAAGGTCTGCAGTAGATGTGGTGTCTGAGGTGAATCTCAAAGGATGGGTAGAATTATGAACATGTTAGCAGGGAGAGGGTGGATTCCAGGAGAGGGCAGTGACAAAGGCAAAAGTCCTGGGAGGCCCCACCAGGGCACTGCATGCATGGCTGTGTGCTTGCTGCCTCTCCTGCCTGTGCACAGTCCCTGCTGCTTTGCTTTGTGGGGGTATCTGGGCTTGGGCCTCCTGCCTGTCTAACCCATGGGCAGAGGACCTGGGGTGTGTGAGTTGTCCTGTCCTGGGCAGCAGCTGAGCTGGACAAGGATCTCTTGACTTTTGGGGCTTGAGGGTTTGGGCTCATTTTGCTGGGCCGTGGTGACTGGTGGTGAAACCAGGCTGTGGAGGCAGGCCTGGGGCTCCTGTCAAACTCAGTGAAACTGGAGGCTGATGCCAGTGTTTCCCCAGCTGGCTGCAGTTAGGAACACGTTAATAAGGGCTCTACTTTCAACCAGTCTAGAAATTATCTGGGTGAAATAACAGGTTCAGATAGGCTATATTCATAAAACAGCCTCAGCAGGGTTTAAAAATACCATGAGTTTCTGGGGTAGGTGAGTCAGAGAGCTGCAGTCCTTGGGAGGTGGCCCCGGGAGGATCAGTGGGCATGTCCCACGGGAGATAGGCCTGTGGACTCAGGCTCTGGCTGCACTCAGCAGCCCTGCAGGAAACCAAAGCATGTGAGGTGTGACCACCTGGTGAAGGGTCTCATTCCTGGCGTATGTGTGAACCCTGCAGAGATGCCATATCAGGAGATGGGGTCATGTCCAGTAATTGCCTGGGAAAATGCTTCAGGAATAAACACGCTTAAGATTCTTGGACATTTTGCCAAACTACTCACTGGGCAGTTTTGCCAGCTTACACCCCAGTTCCCACCTCTGCCCACTGAGGCCAGGGCCAGGCCATACAGTCAGTCTGACTTTTGCCAAAGTGAGAGGCAAAACTGATTTCTTGTTCCCACTTGCCTTCGTGTACCTGTGAGCATTTTTTCCATGTGTTATGTCTGTTGACCATTTTGTAGAATGTCTAGTCAAGTCCTTTGTAGTCTCTTGGTGGAGTTTCCAACCTTCTCCTCCCTCCATTTCTGTAATCTATAAGAGCTTTTTATAGACTAAAAATTTAAGCCTTTGTCAAATATTGCAAGTTTTTTTTTTCTCATTTCATTTAATTTATCTTGGGTTTTTTTTTTGGAGTTGGAGTCTCACTGTGTCTCTCAGGCTAGAGTCCAATGGCATGCTTATGGCCACCACAGCCTCTACCTGCTGGGCGCAGGCAATCCTTTCACCTTAGCCTTCCAAATAGCTGGAACTATAGGCACGCACCACTATGCCCAGCTAATTTTTTGATTTATTGTAGAGATAAGGTCTCACTAAGTTTTCCAGGTTGGTCTTAAACCCCTGGGCTCAGGCAGTCCTCTTGCCTCGGCCCCTCAAAGTGCTGTGATTACAGGCTTGAGTTACTATGCCCGGCCTATCTTGATTTTTTTTTAAGTATTTGTAGAAATTTAATAGTTACAACTGTCAGTTTCTTTTTTGCATTTATGCTCAGAAAGCTTCTCCCTACCCTGAGGTTAGATAAGCAGTCATTTGTTCTTTCCTGAGTTATTTTGAGATTTCATTTGTAACATTTTCTTCTGTGATCTGTGTAGCTGGGTTTTGGGGTCTGGCTAGCCCCCGGCCATGCCAGTAACCCAAGGGGTTCAGCCCCACTTGTTGAACAGCTGCTCTCCCTGCCCTGCCCACCCCACTTGCCCGCCCTGGTCTCTCCAGGAATCATGTTCGTGCAGGAGGAAGCCCTGGCCAGCAGCCTCTCGTCCACCGACAGTCTGATTCCCGAGGACCGGCCCCTTGCCCAGGGATGCTCTGATTCCTTGGAGTCCATCCCTGCAGGACAGGTAATGCCTCCTCCTGCTTCTGGGGACCATCACCTGTGAGCAAAATCTTCTGCCTGAGGTTGTCTGTAGTAGAACATGGTCTGGCTGGAGCTGTGGCAGGCGCTTCCAGGGTTTGGTGTGCTGTGCTTTGCCCACATCTCGGACATGTCTCTAGTTGAATCTTCTTGGCAAACCCAGGGGTTGAGGTTTGTGTTCAGCCCCTTCCACCGCCCATCCCCCTTCTCCCCTCCTCCACACACCAGCCCTTCCCTCCCCTACCCTCTCTCCCTGTTGATGGGAACAGGCAGTTCTCTCACTGGGCCCTGGGGGCTGGTGGAGGACACATGACCCTTGAGCAGACTCCTCTGGGGAAGGCAGTTTAAAAGGTCCTTGTGCAGGGGCTTGTTGGGTTCTGAGCCCATTAGGAAGAGTTTCTTCTCTGCTTTCCAGCATCCCTGGGGCCATTTGGCCCCTTTTCACATGCCACTGTATAGTCTGGGACACAGTGTGACTCCAGACCCTCTTCTGTGGCTGCTGCTGAGGGTTCTGGAGTCCTTTCCTGTGTCCTGAGGAGAGAAGAGGAAAGCAAGAGTTGCCCCTTGCTGTGTGCCCAGGGAGTGTGCTTGGTTCCTGGGCCTCCCTCCTGCTCCATCTCCGCAGTAGCACAGGGTTATGGCCTTGTGACACTGGGACAGTTTGCAGAGTCCTCATCTATCTCCAGCACTCCCCCATCACCTTCCCCAGGGTCACACAGCAAGAGGTTCCCAAGCACTAGCTCTTCCCACTGCACAGAGACCACCGGGGTGCCTTGCCGGGGCTGCGCTGCCTCTGCTCATTGTGTCTGCTGCCGTTAGAATCGAAACACATTGGTAGACTGCCCATCGGGACTCTTGGGTGGCACAAGGATTCCTCAGATGCCAGATCCCTGGAGAGAAGTGAGAGGCTCTGGCCCGGGGTTGGGAGGATGGGCTAAGATCAGACAGGTAGATATCACAGCCCTGCTGTGCACTGGCGGGACAGCTAGGTGAGTCTCTGCTTTTCTGGGTCCTAGAGCGCAGACTCCCCCAGAGTAGGATGTGGGGATGATGAGAGCCCACCTTGGGGTGGTGAGGGTGGGCAGGGTGCCCAATGCAGAGTCTGGCACCTACTAAGTGCCGGGACTGGCTACAGATGGAGGCTGACTGCATTTCCTTCTCCATCAGGCAGCTTCTGATGATTTGAGGGACGTGCCAGGAGCTGTTGGTGGTGCAAGGTAAGGAAGAGATTGGGAAGACAACTGGGCCGGGCCCACAACCCTCTGCACACACTCCACTGTGGGCTAGTGGTGATCAGTCAGATATTGTTAATAATCTGTTCTCAGAAGTCCTACAGAACTTCTCCTCCTTGGCTGGGCATGGTGGCTTATGCCTGTAATCCCAGCACCTTGGGAGGCCGAGTCAAGAGGATTGCTTGAGCCCAGGTATTCGAGACCAGTCTAGGCAACATAGCGAGACCTCATCTCTATAAACAAAAAAATAAAGAGAACTTTTCCTCCTTTAAATAAACACAAATGAGATGGGCTCTCTAGTCTGTTTCCAAATTCTAATCTAAACTTCATCTGGCACATGTTAGCCTACACTAGGGGTTGGCTGATCGAGGCCTGTTTGTATGGTCTATCTTGTACAACCTGGGAGCTACAAATGACAGCTACATTCCTAAGCGCTATTTAAAAAGAAGCGCAAATTCTGCAGTACTTACTCTCTGACCATTTACAGAAGAAGTTAACCAACTCATTCTACATGCAGGAGCTCTACTGGCCACGGGGAGCTGGAATTTAAATGTCAGAGTCCTAAGGGTTGCCCCAGCCCACTTCCCTGCCCCTGGAGGCCACTAGGTGTCCTAAAGGGAGCCATTATTGACAAGAGGATTCCAACTTGGAGTACACATTTTCTCCAGGCCTCATGGCAGCATCTGAATAAAAACTCTATAGAGGTGCTTCTGTTATGAGAACTAGTGTGGTCTGGGTCCAGCTGCGTGGGTCACCTAAGGTCCCAGCCCCTGAAATCATGGACTCTAACCAAACTGGTGGCCCAGCTTTCCAGTGGTCAGCACCTTGACTCCCACCAGGGCCTTCATCCTAGGAGCTGGCTTGGCTATGTAGGCTTGGGAGGCCAATAGGTTGGTTTCTTGGGGCCAGAGGGCAGCAGCAGATTCCAAGTGTGGGGGGCAGGGCTGACCCATCCAGCATGTCACTGACCTGGCCTTTCCCCTCACAGCCCAGAGCACGCAGAGCCAGAGGTCCAAGTGGTACCTGGGTCTGGCCAGATCATCTTCCTGCCCTTTACCTGCATTGGCTACACGGCCACCAACCAGGACTTCATCCAGCGCCTAAGCACACTGATCCGACAGGCCATCGAGCGGCAGCTGCCCGCCTGGATCGAGGCCGCCAACCAGCGGGAGGAGGGCCAGGGTGAGGAGGAGGACGATGAGGAGGAGGACATTGCTGAGAACCGCTACTTTGAAATGGGGCCCCCAGACGTGGAGGAAGAGGAGGAAGGAGGCCGGAGGGAGGAAGAGGAGGAGGAGGAAGAGGAGGATGAGGCTGAGGAGGAGCGCCTGGCTCTGGAGTGGGCCCTGGGCGCAGACGAGGACTTCCTGCTGGAGCACATCCGCATCCTCAAGGTGCTGTGGTGCTTCCTGATCCACGTACAGGGCAGCATCCGCCAGTTTGCCGCCTGCCTCGTGCTCACTGACTTCGGCATTGCCGTCTTCGAGATCCCACATCAAGAGTCTCGGGGCAGCAGCCAGCACATCCTCTCGTCCCTACGCTTTGTCTTTTGCTTCCCACATGGTGACCTCACCGAGTTTGGTTTCCTTATGCCTGAGCTGTGTCTGGTGCTCAAGGTGCGGCACAGCGAGAATACGCTCTTCATCATCTCGGATGCTGCCAACCTGCACGAGTTCCATGCAGACTTGCGTTCATGCTTCGCCCCACAGCACATGGCCATGCTGTGCAGCCCCATCCTCTACGGCAGCCACACCAGCCTGCAGGAGTTCCTGCGCCAGCTACTCACCTTCTACAAGGTGGCCGGTGGCTGCCAGGAGCGCAGTCAGGGCTGCTTCCCCGTCTACCTGGTCTATAGTGACAAGCGCATGGTGCAGACGGCTGCTGGGGACTACTCGGGCAACATCGAGTGGGCCAGCTGCACACTCTGCTCAGCTGTGCGGCGCTCCTGCTGCGCGCCCTCTGAGGCTGTCAAGTCCGCCGCCATTCCCTACTGGTTGCTGCTCACACCCCAACACCTCAATGTCATCAAGGCCGACTTCAATCCCATGCCCAACCGTGGCACTCACAACTGTCGCAACCGTAACAGTTTTAAGCTCAGCCGCGTGCCGCTGTCCACTGTGCTGCTGGACCCCACACGCAGCTGCACCCAGCCACGGGGAGCCTTCGCTGATGGCCACGTGCTTGAGCTGCTCGTGGGCTACCGCTTTGTCACTGCCATCTTTGTGTTGCCCCACGAGAAGTTCCACTTCCTGCGCATCTACAACCAGCTGCGGGCCTCGCTGCAGGACCTGAAGACCGTGGTCATAGCCAAGACTCCTGCAACTGGGGCCAGCCCCCAGGGCCCCCTTTTGGATGACCAGCCTGCCGAAGGTGGGGCCAGGTGAGATCGAGTGCAGCTCTCAGCCTGGAGGCAGGGGCTGGCAGGTGCATGATCTCTGAGCATCTGCAGCTGATGTGTGGGCTGGGTCACTCCTCTTCACCTCATGCCCACCCTCAGCATAGCCACCTTGGGCTTGGCTCCAGGCTTATCTCCCAGTGCTGCAGAAGAGGCCCAGGAGAGCTGTCCTCTCACAAAAGCAGTTGACCCAGGCTTCTGCCACCTGTGCAAGGCAGTCCATAGGGGGGTGCCCTCTACCTTCCCTGCCAAGCAGGAGAGCCACAGGCTTCAGCACACTGAGGCCAGGAGAGCTATCGCTCTGGCTCTAACTGTTCTGATTACTGGCCTCAAGCATAGCCTCTGGGCACCATTCCCCCAGGGTCCTAGTCCCATGGCTGGCTCTGTGGGCTGGGGACTACTTCAGGCCTCACCATCTCCAAGACCCACTTCCCAAGCTTACCCTGCTGGTGAACCACAAATCCTTTCTCAGGAAGCCTGTGTTGCATGTAACTGGGAGTCCCTCCCAAAGGAACTTTGTGGGCTAAAATTGGAAAGATCTCAGTGTCTGAGCTGGGTGGGTCATCTGTCCAGAGAAGGAAGGAGCTGGCAGCCCTGTCCTCCTGTTCTTCCTCACTCTCCTCTCCCTCCCCCGCACCCCTCCTGACTGGGCCTGGCTTCCCTCCTGAGATTTCCTCAAGGCTGCCTGGGGATAGGAGTAGAGGGGGGTCTCTGGGGTCCCCCCACAGCTCACCCCCTACCTGAGACTTAATGGGGTGAGCCCTTGTGAGCTCTTTCCCTCTGCTATGTTGTCTTCCGGAGAGCCCAATGAGGAGATCCTCAAGTTACCCATAGGTGGTGGGTACACACTCTTCTCCCCACTGGAGGTTGTACATGTGTGAATCTTCATTTGGGTCCACTTGTTAATATGGTGTTTCTTGGGGGGGTGCAGCAATGACCAGCATCCCCAGGAGCCTCCTGCAGAGGCTCCAGCCCTAGCAGCAGCCTCAGCCCCAGGCCCAGCAAAGACTCCAGCACCCACAGAGGCCTCAGCTCCAGCTTTGGTCCCAGAGGAGGCCCCAGTGGAGGCCCCAGCTCCGGCTCCAGTCCCAGCAGAGGCTCTGGCTCAAGCTGAGGCCCCAGCACAGTACCCAAGTGAGCACCTGATCCAGTCCACCTCGGAGGAGAATCAGATTCCCTCACATTTGCCTGCCTGCCCGTCGCTCCGGCACATTGCCACCCTGCGGGGGAGTGCCATCATCGAGCTCTTCCACAGCAGCATTGCTGAGGTAGGGCCTGGGTGTGGTCTTGCTGGGTGGCACGTGTGGGTGCCAGCTGTAGCACCAGTCCTGAGGGTGAGGCCTGCCTTGCCCTTGTGTCAACCTCAGGTCCCGGGACTTCTCTGATGTCACTAGCCCTAGCTTAGCTGCTCACAGCTTCAAGGACCTATGTAGTGAGGTCCTGAGTTGCCCTCCCCTGGCCAGTTGTCCTCTGTCACCACCTCCCCCTGTGCAACCTCCAGCTGCAGCCAGACCCCACCCCACACCCACCTCCCACCCCTCACATCCTCTGCTTCTGAGTTTATAGCTACACTGATGAGATGAGATTCCCACATCTTCCTGTCCAAGGACATGGGTGTGTCCCTGAGACCTGCAGGCCAACCAAGATGGTGGGACTGACAGGTGGTTTGGGGGAGGAGCTGCCCAGGCCTGGTCTAGGAAAAAAGGTATGTGCCCTGCCTCATCCTGCTCTCCTGCAGGATCAAACCCAGCCCCTGTATCTCCAGGTTGAAAACGAGGAGCTGCGGCACCTCATGTGGTCCTCAGTGGTATTCTACCAGACCCCTGGGCTGGAGGTGACTGCCTGTGTGCTGCTCTCCACCAAGGCTGTGTACTTTGTGCTGCATGACGGCCTTCGCCGCTACTTCTCGGAGCCGCTGCAGGGTAAGCACAGGCCTGCTGGTGCTCGGGAGCTTGGAGCTGGAGCATGTCTTCAGGGCAGGCTGAGGACCATCTCTGGAGCCAGCTGTGTGCCCTCAGGCAGCAGTGACTCAGCCATAGTGGGCTGACAGTCGCTCGGCTAAGAGAGGGGTAGTAGCAGCGCCTCTCTCCTGGAGTCATCAGGAGGGACCTAAGGCTGGATGTGAATGCCATGGTGGGGCCCAGCAAATGCTTGGGAATTGCCCGTGACTGGGAGGAATTGGGCAGCCTCTGCCTCTTGGGGCCTTAGTGGGAGCCTCAGCCAATGGCCTGGTAACTCCGCTGAGCTGGGCGAGGCTCAGAACCCAGACTGCATGAGGCATTGTGTGGGTGGAGGCAGTAGTGGCTCCTCACCAGACTCAGCCAGCCAAAGGACCCATTCCTGCCGGGCATGCTACACACCTAGGAATCTTGTGCTTATCTGTCACAGCCGCAACCACACACTCAGTCCCTTTCTCTCTACCATAGATTTCTGGCATCAGAAAAATGCCGACTACAATAACAGTCCCTTCCACATCTCCCAGTGCTTTGTTCTAAAACTCAGCGACCTGCAGTCAGTCAACGTTGGGCTTTTTGACCAGTATTTCCGGCTGACGGGTGAGTGACCTGCTGTGCTTTGTCCTATTTCGGGTGAAGGCCGTTGTTACCAGTGGGCTTCCACCTTCCGTGTGTGGGTGCGTTATCATGGGCAGAATTATCTCTGCTCAAGAGCCAGTCACCCGGGCGGGAGGAAGCAGCCTCAGGAACTGCTGAGGGTGCAGAATTCACACTCCGGGGCCCAGGCGGGAGGCAGGGTGTGCGGCAAGCGCCAGCCCGGACAGTGGCGGAGTAGGCCCTGGGCTCAGGGGCAGGATGTTTCTGACTCACACTTCCTGAAGAGAGAAAGCTAAGCTCTTTCCCTAATAACTCTGGATCCCCTTCCAGAAAAATGTCTCAGCCCTTCTGGCCTGAGAAATGGCTGCCTCCCAGGCCCCATGATGCTTTCCCTCATGGGCCCTCCTGGCCCCAGCTCTCTGGGCTGAGACTTGCTAGGGACAAGCAATGGCTCCCAGGGGCAAGGACAGGGCTGGGGTAGAGGGCGGCCTGTGGCCCTGACCAGCCCTTCTTGTGCAGGCTCCTCCCCGGTGCAGGTGGTCACATGCTTGACACGGGACAGCTACCTGACGCACTGCTTCCTCCAGCACCTCATGGTTGTGCTGTCCTCGCTGGAACGCACACCCTCACCTGAGCCTGTTGACAAGGACTTCTACTCTGAGTTTGGGAACAAGACCACAGGTACCCCCGTCCAGCTCAGGCTACAGACAGGCAGCCTGGGCAGACGTTGTGGGC
>NW_007245721.1:131449-172310 GCF_000164805.1 Carlito syrichta
TCCTCCTCCCTACCTCCCTCTCACTTTTTCTCTTTTTCCACTTAGCTGGCCATGGTTTTATATGGGCCTTTTCGATGGCAAAGTCTCCACCAGCAGTCCCTCAAACAACAGCAGACAAGGCTCAAGTGTCTGCTCTGGGCTGCTGGTTTGTAGGGCTGTGTCCAAGCTTGGGGCTTGAGTGCCCTCCCCAGCCTCCGTCATGCCGGGGTCTCTCAGTGACTTAGGGCTCTTGGTGCTCCTAGCCCACCATGGGCTGGTTCCAGGTTACAACCCTGGTGGCATCTCTCTCTAGGGAAGGTGGAGAACTACGAGCTGATTCACTCAAGTCGTGTCAAGTTCACCTACCCCAGCGAGGAGGAGATTGGGGACCTGACATTCATCGTGGCCCAGAAGATGTCTGACCCAGAGAAGGCTCCAGCCCTCAGCATCCTGCTGTACGTGCAGGCCTTCCAGGTGGGCACACCGCCACCTGGGCGCTGTAGAGGTCCCCTGCGCCCCAAGACACTCCTGCTCACCAACACTGAGATCTTTCTCCTGGATGAGGACTATGTCCACTACCCATTGCCCGAGTTTGCCAAAGAGCCACCTCAGAGAGACAGGTACCGCCTGGACGATGGCCGCCGCGTCCGGGACCTGGACCGAGTGCTTATGGGCTACCAGACCTACCCACAGGCCCTTACCCTCGTCTTTGACGATGTGCAGGGCCATGACCTCATGGGCAGTGTCACCCTGGACCACTTTGGTGAAGTGCCAGGTAGCCCAGTTGAAGCCAGTCAGGGCCGTGAAGTTCAGTGGCAGGTGTTTGTCCCCAGTGCTGAGAGCCGAGAGAAGCTCATCTCACTGTTGGCCCGCCAGTGGGAGGCCCTGTGCGGCCGGGAGCTGCCCGTTGAGCTCACTGGCTAGCTCAGGCCACAGCCAGTTTTTGTCACCTGCCCTGTCTAACCTGGCACCTGCTAGGGTGGAGCAGCAGGCTTTTGTTGTTCTCTTGAAAATGTTTTCTCCTCCCTTTTGGTACCATAATTGGACTGTCCTTGCAAAGAATGTGAACGTGTATATGTGCTCAGTTAACGGAGTGAGAATTCCATATCCCATCCAGAGCTGTCTGTGTGCCGTCGGCCTCCCATGGGTGTGTCGCCTGCCCTGGAGTGGCATGGTTGGGCACATCAGTGTCGTGTCTCTTGTCGTGGACTGTTGTTAACACATGATGCTGTGGGTCTGATTTACTCTGGTACACATTTTCTTCTGAAATGTCAAATCCAGTCCCTTGTAGCTGTTGCTGTCACTGTGGGCATTTTGCTGCTAATTGTGAAGCTGGTAGTAGAATACATGTTGGAAGCTCCCGCCCCCTGCGGTTTTTCAAAGTGGGACCTCCCCTGGTCCACACTAGTGGGGCAGCCCATGGGGGCAGGAGTCCCCCAGGCCTTTGGGCTAAGAGAAGTTGGGAGCAGGGGACCTCGAGCTGCCAGCACCAAGTGTGATTCCTGTTGCCTATATCCTCTATTCCAATAAAGCAGAGTTTGACACAGTCTGCGTCTTCCATTTCAAGGGTCACTGGGGTCCCAGCAAGATATCAGCCAAGGGCATGGTTAGCATGGGGACAGAGGGTTCCCTGGAGAATCAGGAAGCAAGGTATTGGGGAAAAGGAAGGAGCAGCCCTCCAGGGGCCAGACGCTTGTTGAGATGGGAGAGGTGCAAGAAATCCTCTGGAGAGGCCCATGCTGGGCTGTGGCTAAACAGTGAGCCTGGTACAAAAAAGAAGAGACTGAAACTCTCTGGGGCACCCCAACACACAGCTCACTGCCCCCCTGCCAAGGCACAGGTGTTCCAACTGCCTCAGCTTGTCCTACAAGCCGTGCCACACCTGGGCCCAAGCCCATCCGAAGCTGTAACCTGTTGTGAGACTGAGGCCTGGAGTCTGGGATGGCTGCTGTAGGGGCTGGGGCATCTCACTGAGATGGCTGTTGAATGGCAGCAAGGGAGGGCATGTGGGGAGGTGGGACCCAGGCAGTGGACGGTGGCCAGGAGGGCACATGCCCATCCTATCTGTGTCCACATCCCTGAGACGGGTTGCTTCAGGGAGCCCTGCTGAGGTAGGACCTTGGATTTCTCTGGGAGCCAACCACTGTGTCCCACCCTTCCTCAATCCCATTCCTATGGCCAGAGCAGGGCTTTTGAGCCCCACTTAACTCTCATCCTGGCCCAATCAGGAACTGCAGTCCCCAGGACCACTGGGCCAGGTAGGGTTGCGGAGAATGGCTGTCCTGGCTACTGGGCCTGCCTCTGCTCCCCAGTTTTCTCCCAATGCCAGCAGAGCGGGGACCCTGCCCCAAAGAATCGTCCTCAGGAAGGCTGTGGTGGTAAGGGGTGGGAGGATGAACAAAAGGAGGGTCTTTCCACTTGCAACACCCCCACCAGCCAGGCCTCAAAGACCTACCCAATAGCCCCTTTAAGCTGATGGGGTTTGGGGACTCCTGAGGAGGAGGAGGGGCAGGTGACCTGCTTCCCCCAATCAGGCCTTTACCAAAGGCATCTGCAAATGGCTACCTGGCTCTGTCAGATCTTGCCTCTCGCTGTTGCATCATCTGTCACTGGGGACAGTGACAACCAGAGGCAGGACCCACCACATCCAGGCCTGGGACACAAAGGTCCCAGCCTGGGTCAAATGTACCTACTGGGAGAGGCTCTGCAGACAGCAACCCTGAGATTGGATCAGAAACACTGATTACCTTGGATGACCTACCTAGTTCCTCTACTCCTCAGTTTCCCCAGCATTAACAGAGGAATAATAAAAGTAACCACTTTCATTCACTTGTTTGTTCTGCACATCTGAGCATCTTCCATGTGCACCAGTCAGATTCCACCCCTGCTCTTCCCCTGCTGAATTAGTCAATGCCAACTGGTGGCCAGTGCTGCAAGGAGATGAAACCAGGTACAGGGTGACTCTGCAGCCTGGGATCAGGGAAGCTCTCTGAGTATGTAGCCCTTGACCTGAGTATGGACCCATGAAAAGGTCAGTGTGCTTGCTACAATCTGCAGTGACAGCCTGTGCCAGGTGAGCTTGCTTTTAAGAAGAGGCCTGTGTGGCTGGAGCAGAGCTGAGGGGCAGATCAAGAGAGGCTGGCCCAGCGTGGAGAGGGGTTTGGAGTGTCATGGGAAGCCAGACAGGGCACAGCTGCAGAGTGGAGGGCAGATGTGGGGATGCACAGAGGGTATGGGGATCATGGGCAGGACCAGCTAGGGGAGTGACTGGGGCAGGTTAGGTTATGCGGACCTGGCGGCCTAGCAGTGTCTGGCAGCAAGTCAGAGCCTTGTTAGCACCCTCAAAATTGGAAAGATAGAGGCAGGGGCAGACAGACCGATTCAGGGGTTACCCTGCCTCTCACCAGAATCCATTTAGAACCCCTGGATTCTAAATGAAATGTGCTGGGTGTGCAGATGGGGTGAGTTTTTCACTTTTGCATTTGAGTTTGCTTCAAACCCTCTGATAGACCCCAGACCCCAGGGCTAAGGGTGGGCTTGAACCTCCAGTTGTGATCCCAGGAGGAGGGTCCTAGACTGGGAAGCCCCGAGCGGGGTTCAGGCCGTCCATGCAGGGGTCAGTGGCCAGCACCTTCCCTTCCGCCTGCAGGCTGCTGATACGCAGGAGGAAATCCTGGCGGGTTCCTGTGGGGGTGAGCTGGCGGGGCCTCCGGGCTGCTTTTAAGGCAACAGCCCGCCCCGTCCCGCCTGCCTGCCCCGTGCCTGCCTCCTAGAGCTCATTCCCCACGCCACCGGCTGCCCTGACTGTCCGGGACGGCGTGCTCGCCAGCCACTGCCAGCCATGGCAGGGCCCCGGGGCCTCCTCCTGCTCTGCCTCTTGGCCTTCCGCCTGGCAGTCTTCACCTTCGTCAGGGGGCAGGTGAGTGTATGCCAGTTGCAGGGCACATGGTGTCCAGGCCCTGCCGGCCAGCGGTGGGAGCAGGGGGGGACCGTAAGTGGAGGGGCATGGGCCTGGGGAGACACAGAGCACCGGTGCCTGTCTGACCACTGAGCAGGCCCAGCTGGCCAGGCTCTTGTGCCCACCTCCCTAGGTTGAGGTCTGTGTCTGGCCACCTGGGGTGCAGGAGTGTATCGGCCAGCCCTCCCCTAACTGTGCCTGGCCGACTGACTGTGTAATGTGGGCAGCCATCCCAGGGCTCCCCAGCCTGTGGGTGAGGGGTGCAGACGCAGGCCCATGCTCCTGTCTTCCCTGCCCAGACTGAGGCCCAGTTCTCTGCGTGGCTCTTGCCTGGGGGTTAGAGAGTGATCCTCATCTACCCCCAAGGGACCTACAACCTGATGTCGATGTGGAATGTGTGTTTGCCCGTGGTGTTGCCTGGAAGCAGAATGCGAGGTACTCACCCCCACCACCACTGGGTATTCAGCAGCCAGCAACGACACCCTCCATGGATCAGCCACAATCCCAGGCACATCCTCTTGAATCCTCCTGTTCTCCTCGTGAGGAAGCCAAGGCCCTAGGATGATGGAGACAGGCTATTCCAACTTGGAAGTCAAGCTCCAAGCCACTGCCTGTGGTTCCCCAACTAGGCATGCTGGGGAGCAGACAGGGCCACAGTATGCGGCCAGAGCTGGCCCCTCTGTCAGGTCCCTGTTGACAGGCTATCTGTCTGCAGGTTCACCCGGGTCCCCTAGTAGGGACACTGTTCCTCTGGAACTTCTGGAAGAGTCTCCCACCCTGAGTACAGGGATAGTGTCCCCTGGGTGGGACCTGCTTCTCGTTGAGGGACCCTGTCCTGTGAAGCCAAGTTTGTCTGGCTCTTGGGGCACCTGTCACTATCCCTGTGGCACTAATGGGCAAACTGAGGTCCAAAGAGGGGAAGGACTTGCCCAGGATCCCACCACCAGGCAGTCCAGCACAGGGCCTCAAGCTCCCTGCCACCATTGGGCTCTTTCTCTTTGTCTCCTGATGGCTCCTCAGAAAGGCAGCAGGGAGAGGCCAGGGCTAGGGACAGGCAGATGCAAGTCTGCGAAGATGACAGTGGTAGAGGTAGAGCCAAGGGTTCCAGAGCTGTGCTGATCCCTGCAGGTGTCTTCTCCTTGACTCAGTTTCCCCCTTACCATGCAAGGGAATTTCAAAGGCCTCGCCATCTCCTCATGTTCTGGGCAATGAGGGGCCTCAGGCTGGAATTTTTTCCTTGACAAAGACCTGTGTTCAGGTCACCCCTAAGCCTGCATTCTGGGGATGGGGCTTAGCCAACCTGAGCCAGGGAAGAGGGTGTGGGGTCCTGTGGATGGAGATACAGCAATGCTGGCCCCATCTCACACAGCCATGCAGCCCCCAGCACCCTGTGTAGCCTAAGATTCTCTGAACGTACAATGGCCCTCCATACCTGTGCGTTCCTCGCGCACGGATTCAACAACTCTGGATTGAAAATATTAGGGAAAAATTGCATCTCTACTGAGCATGCCCAGACTTTGTTTTGTTTGTATGGCATTTACATTATCTTATGGTATCGTAAGAAATCTGGAGATGATTTAAGGTACATGGGAGGATGTGTCCAGGTTATATGCAAATACTAAACCATTTTATATCAGGAACTTGAATATCTGTGGATTTTGGTGTCTGAAGGGGTCCTGGAACCAATCCCCCAAAGATACTTAGGGACAACTACATTAGGAATGGAGGCTCCTTCAGAGGGGAGGGACGTTCCGGGTCATACATCCAGTAAGGGAGACAGTAGCAGGACTCGAGCACAGATGGATTTAACCAGCAGAGGCAGGGAAGACTTCCTGCAGAAGGGGTCTTAGCCCTTGTGCATTCAACACTCTTTTACCAAGTGCGCACTCTGCTAGGCATGTGCTGGCCGAGCCTGTGGTCTCCAATCGCGGCTTGAAGTGACAGGACATTGCCCACAACCCAGCCCAGTGCTCCACTCTGGTCCAGGCTAGGGGGAAGCAGCTTGGGGGTTCCTTCTTCTCTAAGAATGTTTGGATTCTGGGCTTCGACTTTAAATAGTCCCCATAAGCCTGATCCCAGCTTGGGAGAATGTCATCCTCCTCACCAAAGGCTTAATACCTCGTGTCTCCTCAACTTCCCCTAGCAGGGTCTCTGTGGGAAGCAGACATTGCAAAATCAGTTCTGAAGGGATGGGGGGTCGGTAGCCGCTCTGGCTCAGGCGGGTCTCGAGATGCCCCCAGGAAGGAGGGAATCTGACTCAGCACTCAGGCCATGATCTAGCCTCACTCCACCCAGCGGGACCAACAGCGGGATATGGGCTCAGGCCGCCAACGCTCCTTCCAGGCCACTGGGCAGAGGTAAAGCCCCTTAGGCATAGTTCCCAGAGAGGCACTGATTTGGCAGCAGCCTTATCCATTGGTCGCCACTTCACACACATTTACAAACACCAGCATCTGTGAATGGGTGTCCACACCAGGCCCCAAAGCCCCAGCTTCCACCCAGGCCCTAACTCAGCTTCATCCAACCCTGGCTCTGCCCCAGGGTGAGAACAGCGCTCTCTCACTCGGCCTGAACCCTTATCCAAGAGCTAGTCTCCCAGCCAGAGTGGTAACTGTGCTGGCTGTCTTGTGCATCTGGCCAGATGGTCTCGAGGGGAGCCTGCCACCCGCCAGGCTTTTGCCCTGAGCCAGCAGCTGCTTGGCCCTTGGGTTACCCAATTTCCTAGTCGCTCCCTGGCTCAGCAAAGAGAAGCCCCAGGATGGGGAATGAGACCACAACATCCCAGTCCTGCAGCTCAACACTGAGGCCGCTTGTGGCAACTTCCCTGTTTGCCGACCGCAGAGGCATGAGCGGAAAAGGACAAATCACAGTGGCACAGAGGCCCTGATCCTTCGTGTTCGCCAGACGCGTCGGGGACACCATTTCTCCTTTTCTCTTGCTTTGAGAAGCCACACATCTGTTACTTGTTCTAGGAAAGGGATGTCCTGGGTTGACTCCCTTTGGCCCACAGTGTGCTCAGCACTTTTCAAGATGAGAACATCTAGGTTTCTCCAGGCCACGCCCCAAGCCCCGCCTCTCCCCTCCCCCATCCAGTGCACCTGCCCTTTGCCCCCTGCTGTCACCCCTCCAGAAACAGTACTGCACGTTACTGGGGCTTGGTTGACCTGAAAGGTAGCCCCGGTGGCGGACTTCCGGCAGCCTTGGTGGGCCAGCAAATGGGACTGCGGGGCTAGGACTTTTTTCAGTGCCCCTGTGCCCATAACAGAGTAGCAGGCCAGACCTCCTCACATCTTCCATTCCTCACCTGGGTGCTGAGCTCTTTCCCCAGTTCATTCCATCACCCCAAATCCTCTTGAATGTCTCCCGGTCCATTACCACCGTTCCCACCATGGCCCAAGCCACCCTTAGGTGACAGCCTCTTTCCCCGTCTATTCCCCCACTCTCTTCTCCATGCAACAGTGGTGGAGGAGCATTTAAAACACAAACTGAAGGAGCAAGCTTTTTGGGTGACTACACCAACTTGCTCTCTGATTCCATGCCGTCCTATTAAACATCCTTTTCTCAAAAAACCTCAAAAAACCACAAACTGAGTTATGGGACTGTCCTGAACTTTGCCTCACCCAGGCTTAGGAGGCCCTGTTACCCTGGCCACCAGCCCCTCTCCAACCTCTCCTCAAGACACTGTCTGCCTTGTCACACATGGTGGTTTTGCTCCTTCCCATTCCCAGCCTTTGCATCTACTGTCTTCTAGCACTGTCCAGCCTGGCCACTCTTCATTCCCTCGACTGCTGGCATTACCCATCATTGCCTGGACCCCTGGGTTCCTGTCTGTGGGTGGGGGCTCTGGGCCAAGCCTGGAGCCAGGGCTCAGTGAACTGTGACTGCCCAGTCCAGGCACATGCAGACCTGCACCCCTGCACACCACACTCAAATGCGCCTAGCCTCTTTGTCTCTGACCCCTGGGCAGTGGAGAAGGTCCTTGGACTTGGTGAGAGAAGGTTATTTGGTAACAGTGGGGAGAATGCTCAGAACAGAGTAGTGGCTGGAAGCCCGCATCATGCCTGTGCCCATGAATTGAGGATGGAATCACTGTGTTCTTCTAAACAGTGTCAGCCCTGTCATTTATTGTTTCTTTCTTTCTTTTCTTTTCTTTTCTTTTTTTTTTGTTGGTGTCTTACCCCGTTGCTCAGGCTGGAGTGCAGTGGCATGCTCCCAGCCACCCCAGCATCGCCCTGCTGGGATCTGGCAATCCTTCCGCCTCAGCATTCCAAGTAGCCAGAACTACAAGCGTGCACTACCATGCCCAGATAATTTTTTTATTTTTAATTTTTTATTGTAGAGACGAGGTCTCGCCAAGTTGCCCGGGTTGGTCTCGAACCTGCGGACTCAGGCAATCCACTCACCTTAGCCTCCCAAAGTGCTGGGATTACAGGCTGATCCACCAAGCTCGGCCTCTTTGTTTCTTTTTTAATGAAAGGCAAAAATGAGCACTAGGTTGAGAGTCTAGGTTCTAGTCCCTGGTTCACATCCTGTCACTGGATGAGTTGGGCAAGGGACACCCTCGCCCCCTACCCTGCTTCAGTTTCCTCACCTGAAGTGGGCTGAGGCGGAACAACGTGGCTAGACATCCTTGGAGTCAAAGGGTGTAGACTCTGAGCCTTCTGCGCCATGAACATAAGGACTCATTGTGGCTTTAACTGTGCCGGGCAGGTTTCTCAGGGCCTCCCCCATCTTCACTGCGTTCCCACTGAACAGATGGGAAAGTGGGGCCAGGAGAGGTGCTAGGCCTTGCAGTACTCAGGGCAGAGTCAAACTGAGTGCAGGGTCCGGGCTCCTCACTCCACATTCCATCCGTGGCCCAGGTGCAGTCCAAACGCTGTGACGTGAAGACCAAGCTTGTCACTCACGTACCCTGCACCTCCTGCGCTGCTATCAAGAAGTGGGCGTGTCCCCCAGGCTGGCTCCGCGAGTTCCCGGATAAGATATCCCAGGACTGCCGGTGCGGAGCCCCACCCCATCCGTGCCTGCTTCCAGGAGCATCCTGTGGGGAGGCGGGGGCCAGGGGAAGCCTGCCAGGCCCACAGAGGACAAGCGCTGGCTTATCCATACATCGGTGGACCCTCATGGGAGCTGAGACAGGCCGGGAGGGAATAAAGGCGGGAGATGGGGGACTTACTGGGCACCTGCAATGTGCCGGACTGTGCTTGACTCTGGGCCAGGCAGAGTGGAGAGGTGGGTGAAAGCACCAGAAGCCATTGTGGGGAGGCTTTGGATGGGAGCTTCTCCCATCACCCTGCCCAACCTCTGCCCTCAGCTACGAGGTACAGCTGGGGGACTCTGTGGTGTCCATGAGCGGCTGCAGCCGGAAGTGCTGGAAGTACGTGGTGCAGAAGTCCTGCTGTCCTGGCTACTGGGGGTCCCGGTGCTATGGTATGGGGGAAAGAGGGATCCCACCTTGCTCCTCACCCCAGCCCCAACCCTGGGCTCCCCCTCTGCAGAAGCTGCCTGCGTTGCCCTTTAACTCGCTCATTTAATGAACATTTACTGAGAGTTTCCAAGGTTTAGCCCCCTCATGCTGCTGCCCTGGGGGAGGGACCAAGTCTGGGGTTTCCAGAACTGCAGGGGTCAGGGGTGGGTGGAGCACTTTGGGGGCAGAGCTGAGTTCTGGGGATTCCACAGAATGCCCTGGCGGGGCTGACACCCCATGCAATGGCCACGGGACCTGCTTAGATGGCATGGCCAGGAATGGGACCTGCGTGTGCCAGGTAAGGTCCAGGCAGGGTTGGCGGGGAGGACTTAGAGGACCCATGGTGACTTGGTGCATCTACCACTAGGAAAACTTCAGTGGCACAGCCTGCCAGGAGTGCCGAGAACCTAACCAGTTCGGGCCTGACTGCCAGTCAGGTGAGTGCTTGCTAGGTGGGTGGGCAGAGCCAGTGTCCACCTGGGGGAGCATGGGGACACAGTCCCTACAAACAGTTCTGACCTGTCCCTTCCCAGCTCCTCAGGCTTGCCCTTCTTCAGGAACACACGCTCTGCTTTGTCACACCTCTGGGTCTTTGCACGTGCCACTCTCCTTAGAGGTCTTCTCCAGGAAGCCCTCCCTGAACTCCCGGGCTGGGCCAAGTGGGCTCCCTGGGCTCCCCTGACCCCCTGTGGTCCTGCATCACAGCTCTGTACTCCTAAGGTTGTTCCTGCTGGAGCTGAGTTCTAAAAATGCATAAGGCAGTAACCCAATGTATGTGTTGGGGAGAGGCTGGGGTCCCACCTGTCCCCGTGTGTCCCTCCCAGTGTGCAACTGTGTACATGGCGTGTGCAGACATGGGCCGCTTGGGGACGGAAGCTGCCTGTGCTTTGCTGGATACACTGGCCCCCACTGTGACCAAGGTGAGCAGTGCCACTGGGATAGCCTGAGGCAAGATGTCTGCTATGGCCTGAGCGGGAGAAGTCCACTGGGTGAGGATGGGACCTGAGCCTCATCAGGACCTCTGACTGCAGCCTAGTCGGGGGAGGGGCGGTCATCCAGGATCTCCACTGTCCAGAGGCCCAGAGGGCAGAGACCTGCTCAGAGTCACACAGCAAATCAGGCAGAGTGCTTTTGCTCCTGTGTTCCTTCAGGTCATTGCAGTGCTCTCTCTCTCTCTCTTTCTCTCTTCTCTGCTCAGAACTGCCCGACTGCCAGGTCCTGCACTGTCCCAAGAATTCCCAGTGCTCTGCAGAGGCCCCCACCTGTAAGTGCCTGCCGGGCCACACGGAGCAGGGCAGTGAATGCCGAGGTGAGCCTGTGACCTGGAGGCTTGGGACCCCAGCTCAGGGTGGGCAGGGGAGGGGGGATATCCTTTTAACCCAGCAAGTGCAATGTGATCGTTTATAGGGAGTGAGAACTAGCTGTAAGAGGGGCAGAAGACCTTGTGCTCAAGGCCTCAGTCAACCTCCTTGCCTCACTTCTGGCCATCCTGGTGAGAGCTGTGAAGGAAATGGCACTCCTGGGTGCCCAGCTCACTTGGGCTCTCTCCATCTTTATGCCCTTGCAGCTCCCGACCCCTGCTCGCCATCACCCTGCTCCCCGTTGGCCCAGTGCTCAGTGAGCCCCACGGGGCAGGCTCAGTGTCACTGTCCTGAGAACTACCATGGTGACGGGATAGTGTGTCTGCCCCAGGACCCGTGCACGGCCAACCTTGGTGGCTGCCCCAGTAACTCCACTTTGTGTGTGTACCAGAAGCCAGGCAAGGTGAGCCAGGGTCCTGGGCCGAAACTGCCCACAGTGCATCCACTCATGCTGGTTGTGGGACCCTGGGCAAGTCATAGGCCCTCTGGGAGCCTCAGTGACCCCATTTGTAAAATGCGGAGAGGACGCCAGCCCACTCTGGGAAGGCAGTTGTGGGGCCGAGCAGGGCTCTGTGGGTGTGGCAGATGCCAGAGGTTCTCAAGGACAGACATGCCGTTTCTTCCTGCCATGCTGGGTGGCCAGGCTTCCTGCACCTGTCTGCCAGGCCTGGTCAGCATCAAGAACAATGCCTCTGCGGGCTGCTTTGCCTCCTGCTCCCCCCACTCCTGTGACCGGTCAGCCACCTGCCAGGTGACACCTGATGGGAAGACCAGGTGAGCACAGGGGCCTTAGTTGGGGGGCAGGGGCAGAGCAGAGAGAGGGGCTGGGCAAGTGTGTGTTTGTTGCAACCTCAGCTCAAGAGCCTGCAGGGAGGGGTGGGTGAGGGCCAGGAGGCCAGGACTGGCCATGCCGCCTGCCCTGACTGGCTGTCCCTGGGCCCCTAGCTGTGTGTGCAAGGCAGGTGAGGTGGGAGATGGGCGTGCCTGCTACGGACACTTGCTCCACGAGATGCAGAAGGCCAACCAGATAGGCCGGGTGTTCCTGCAGCTGAGAGTTGCCACAGCCATGCTGGGTGTGTGACCCCTCTGCCTACCCATGACCCCACCCTCGCCTCCGCCCCCAGCAGAGCTGGCAGGGAGTGAGGGCCTGACTCAGCAGATTCCTGTTTCTCTGCCCAAGAGCTATGGGAGCGGAGAGGGGACTGTGAGGGGTGCATGATGGAGGTGGGGGCTGTCCCCTATCCACCCTAAACCTAGACCCAGTGCCCCTACCCCTATGCCCCCAAATCTAGGATGGATGCCTGAGGGTCTTCCTAGACCCAGTGCCCCTACCCCTATGCCCCCAAATCTAGGATGGATGCCTGAGGGTCTTCCTAGACCCAGTCAGATTTCCCCAGGCCTCCCTGATGTGTTCTGATGCTCCCTCTCCTGGCGCCCAGACCAAGGCTGCCGGGAGATCCTCACCACGTCGGGCCCATTCACCGTGCTGGTGCCATCTACTGCCACCCTCCCCTCCAGGATCATGAATGTGAGTCCCTCCCCATCACAGGTCTGGCCAGCAGCCCTCACTTCCCCCCCTGGATGCTGAGAGACAGTGAGGAGTCCTGGCCCGGAAGCCCATTCACACTCTGGGGAAACTGAGGCCTGGAGGCACCTTGTTCCCTTCCGTGCTTGGGTAAGGGTGGTGTGAGCAGGACTGGCCCACCCTGGGCTCACCTGGCGCTCCCACACCCTTGCATCTGTAGGTATCCCTTGCCCAGCAGCTCTGCAGACAGTACATCATCGCAGGACAGCACATACTGGAGGACATGAGTACCCAGAAAACACGAAGGTGGTGGACACTGACCGGGCAGGAGATCATCGTCACCTTCAGCCACTTCACAGTAAGGGAGGGACCTCAGCCTGGGGACCAGAAGAGTCGCAGGTGGGGGGGACACAGGCTGGGCAAAGGTGCACAGGTGGGAGGGAGCCTGGGATTAGAGGCTGGTATATGGGGCCTAGCCAGACCTTGCGTATCTCAGCAGAAATACAGCTACAAGTACAAAGACCAACCCCAGCAGACAAATAGCATCCTCAGGGCCAACAACGTGGCAGCCAACGGCGTCTTCCACGTGGTCACTGCCCTGCGGTGGCAGTCACCCTCAGGGAATCTTGGGGATCCCAAGGTGAGCCGGCATCCTCTCCTCCCCTCCCCTGTGCTGCTGGGTGACTTCAGACTCCTCAGAATCTAGGGAGGGGGCAGAAGCAGCTCTGCAGCACAGCTCCTTCCCCCGGGGCTGAAGCAGCCTTACCCCCTGCCCTGGGACTCTCACACGCCACCCTTCCTACAGAGAACTGTTGGCCAGATCCTTGCCTCTACCGAGGCCTTCAGTCGGTTTGAAACCATTCTGGAGGTGAGTTTTGGGAAGGGGTCTTAGCCCATCTGGGCTTCTGGGACAGGACTCCTCATTGTCTCAGAATCTGCCTCATAGGGACCTGGGGTTCTGGATTAGCATGACCTTTGCCCATGCCCCCATCCTTGAGTCTGGTGTTCTGTGGTAGCATGGATCCATTACCCATGTCTCCCACTTACTCGGTGGGAGTTCCCTGTGGGACAAAGGTGTCAGGACTCAGGCAAGGCTCAGAGGTAGAGCCTGGCCATGGAGCCCCCCTAAGCCTCCCTCACACCACCACAGAATTGTGGGCTGCCCTCCATCCTGGACGGACCTGGGCCCTTCACAGTCTTTGCTCCAAGCAACGAGGCTGTGGACAGCTTACGTGATGGCCGCCTGATTTACCTCTTCACAGAAGTAAGCTCTGCAGGAGAAGGGCCTGTGGTTTTGGGGGCACAGGGCCTCTACCCTCCCCCATGGGGCCTCCAGGAACCAAACCCCTCTCCCTTGCCAGGGTCTCTCCAAACTGCAGGAGCTAGTGCGTTACCACATCTTCAGCCGTGGCCAGGTAAGAGGTCCTCCTCTGGGGAGCAGCAGGTTAGCACCTGCTGCAGGGCTCCCGACCAGGTTGTCTGCAGGTTCTGGTCTTCCCTGGGTCCCTTCTCCTCTCCCTCCTGTCTGGTCCATTATAGCACAGAGGAGAGCCTGAGGACTGAGCAGGTAGCTGTGAGTCACCTGGGCAGCACTGGCCATGGCTCCAAGGTGTGGCCAGTACCCAGCCTGCAGCTACCCTCTCCTTTCCCCAGCTAACCATTGAGAAGCTCATCTCCAAGGGTCGGGTTCTCACAGTGGCAAATCAGGTCCTGGCTGTAAACATCTCTGAAGAGGTGAGATTCACAAACATCTGGAACGAATGAATGATGGGAGGGTTGTTGATGAGCGGGTAGTTGCTTGGCCTCTTGCAGACCTGCTTGGGTGCTCTGAACCCTGTGGTGGGCAGGACAGTGCTAGGCCCTTGTGGGAATCAGGTGGCAAGCAGGCATAGATCAGATTCCTCTTCTGGAGCCCAAGGGGGTGAGAAGAGGACTCCAAGGAGGAGGAGGCTAAGCACATGGTTGAGAGTGCTCTGTGTGGTGGAAGCCGTGTAGGTAAGGGCCTGGAGGCTGAAAGAGAGTTGTTGGCCAGAGCAGAGGGAGTAGGGAGGGCATGCAGGGTGGGCCTTCCACATCTCTCTAAGCCACTCCGCTCTAATTGAGCTGCAAGACTGGAGGCGGGTGGTGAGTGCCAGGTAGAGGCCTGCTGGGCTGGGGGTGGCACAGTGGGTCTCTGCTGCAGGGGCGCATCCTGTTAGGACCCGAGGGCATCCCACTGCAGAGAGTGGATGTGCTGGCTGCTAATGGCGTGATCCACATGCTGGAGGGTATCCTGCTGCCTGCAACCATCCTGCCTATCCTGCCCAAGCACTGTGATGAGGAGCAGCACGAGATCGTAGAGGTGAGCCTCACCCCGCACAGCCAGGCCCTCACTAGCACCCCTGCCAGTGCTCGAGTCAGTGACCATTACCGCAGGGAGAGGTACCAGGTCAGGGGTCGGCTAATACAGCTCTGGTGCCCAGCCAGCAGACTCCCAAAGACCCATCTGGATTCTCCTTCATCCAGCCTCACCAGTCCTATGGAGTCTGCCTTTGAGATGACTCTCCCATCCTCCACTGCTCCACTCCCCCTGGCCTCCCAGGCTCAGGGCCTTTGTCTCTACTCTTCCCCCTGTCTGGAACCCTGCAGCTGGCTCTTTCTCATCCCTCAGGTCTTGGCTCAATGTTACTTTCTCTGAGTTTGCCGAACACACAAACAATGATTAACCTATCTCCCTGTCCTTCCCCTGTCCAGGGTGCCTGTGTGGACTGCCAAGCCCTGAACACTAGCACATGTCCCCCCAATAGCATGAAGTTGGTGAGTGCCCCTTGGCCCAGCCCTCAGGGCCACCTGACACCTGACTGCCTGGCAAAGTTTCTGCCCTGGGTCATGGGGGGAAGCACAGGCTGGGAGGCTAGGCCAGACCTGAAGGCTCAGTTCTTCACAGCCCCACTGAGGGTGGAGGTACTGGGCCCAGGGGCTGAGGTCCCTTGATCAGGGCTACAAATGGGCTGGCCCAGGGCCCACACCTACTGACCCACCTTGCCTGGTCCACCCCAGAACATCTTCCCCAAGGACTGTGTCTACATTCATGACCCTACTGGGCTCAACGTGCTGAAGAAGGGCTGTGCCCACTACTGCAACCAGACCATCTTGGTGAGCCTGGGCTTAGGCACTTACTCCCGGGTAACCTGGGCACTTCTCGTCTGGGGCCCCCATGCTGGGACCAAGTGGGCTGCCTTCCTCAGAGAGCTGCGCTGCATCCTAATGGTGGAAAAGGTCACAGAGGGACCTTACCCACGCCCCTGCTCTAGAGATGGGACCAAGAAGCAGAAGCAGCCTGGGCAAGGGGAGGCATGGCTCCAGATAGACTCTCAGATATGTTCTGCTTCTTACAGAAACGTGGCTGCTGCAAGGGATTTTTTGGCCCTGACTGCACACAGTGTCCAGGGGGCTTCTCTAGCCCCTGCTATGGCAAAGGCAATGTGAGTCCTACCTTCCCCTGGAGTGAGCTGTGGGGAAGACAGGGACCCCTTCCCAAACTGGCCAGTGATTGTGTCTGTTCCAAGTCTGCTTCTCTATGATCTTGGAGTTCTCACACCTAGGCAATAGAAATTGAATCGAATTAGTTCTCATATTTTAATAAAAAATAATTAGATAGTCTGGGCACAGTGGTTCACACTTATAATCCTGAGTAGGAAGTAGGCTGAGGTAGGAAGATTGCTTGAGCCCAAGAGTTCAAGACCAGCCTGGGCAACATAGTGAGCCCTCATCTCTACAAAAAATTTAAAAATTAGCTGGGCATGATAGCATGTGCCTGTAGTCCTAACTACTTGGGAGGCTGAGGTGGGAGGATCACTTGATCACAGGAGTTTGAGGCTGCGGTGAGCTGTGATCATGCCACTGCCCTCTAGTCTGGGTAACAGAGAAAGTGCTCTCTCTCAAAAAATAAAAATAAATAAAACAATAATAATAAGTAGATTTTTGGCATGTATTTTCAAAAAACCCACTTGTCAGTAGTTTTCTTTTGCATTATATTTTTGCCACTTTGTAATATCAGGATTACTTTAGCAGCTGGTTATAGGAGAACACAGAAGCTATGTGTTTCTAGGCTAAGCATTATCACCAATGAAGCCTTCGGAGTTGGGTGCTTTTGAGGGTGCTTTAGCAGCATTTGTGATTTTCAGGTCCCTTCCAGGGTGAGCTCCCGGGGGGAACAGGAACTCAGAACTAGCCCATAGAGGGAAAGGATGTTGGGGAAGGGAAAGGGAGAGTCTCCTCCCCATGACTGATCCTGCCTCCTCCCCACCCTATAGTGCAGCGATGGTATTCAGGGCAACGGGGCCTGCCTCTGCTTTCCAGACTACAAGGGCATCGCCTGCCACATCTGCTCCAACCCAAACAAGCATGGAGATCAGTGCCAGGAAGGTGGGTGGTCCTGGCCTAGGCTGCCTCTCAGGGAGAAAAGGGGTCTGGTTAGAGAGTGAGCTGTGGGATTATAAGAAGGGAAGCGGGATCCAGGAGGAGGGATGAAAGCCAGAGGTAGTGGAGAAAGATTTGGGAAGAGAAGGAGATGTTATCTCTTTCACCCATGCCAGAAAGATAACGGTGGTTTAATCAAAGCATTCAGGATGTAGGTCAAACACATCAAAGAACTTTCTGGTAGTGGTACTGGCAGCAGCGCTAGAATGGGGTTACTGAAAGTTCAGAATGCCCCCCTCACATTTCATCTGCCTGCCCTGTAAGTTTGGGATGGCCTCTGATTTGGTGACCCTGAAGTCAAATCTATACTGGCTGTCCCATTCCCAATACCACCCCCAAACCCTAATCCCCTGCAAAACCATCCTGGTTCCCAACCAGCCCTGACTCCTGCCTCAGTTTCCCTGTTCCTGTCTCCTTTCTGCAGACTGTGGCTGTGTCCATGGTCTCTGTGACAACCGTCCAGGCAGTGGAGGGGTGTGCCAGCAAGGCACATGTGCTCCTGGCTTCAGTGGCCGCTTCTGCAATGAGACCATGGGGGACTGTAGGCCCACAGGGCTGGCCCAGCACTGCCATCTGCATGCCCGCTGTGTTAACCAAGCAGGTGTTGCCAGGTGAGGGCTCACATGACTTCTTTGCCCCATCCACGATCTTGCACATCAGTTTGCTCAGGCTCTAGCCTCTTCCAGAGGCTCACTGGAGTCCCCTCCTTCGCCCACCCCCAGATGTCTCTGTCTCGATGGCTTTGAGGGCGATGGCTTCTCCTGCATACCCAGCAACCCCTGCTCCCACCCAGACCGTGGCGGCTGTTCTGAGAACGTCAGTCCTCTTGCCCCTTCTCTGAAGTTCTGACCCAGGAGCAGGAGGTGGGATTCCCCGGCCCTCTGCCCATGGCCCTGCATCCTTGAGTTATTTATCCATGGCTCTTACAGGCTGAGTGTGTCCCTGGGGCTCTGGGCACCCACAACTGCACATGCCACAAAGGCTGGAGTGGGGATGGCCGCGTCTGCGTGGCCATTGATGAATGTGAGCTGGATGCGCGAGGTGGCTGCCATGCCGACGCCCTCTGCAGCTATGTGGGCCCTGGACAGGTGAGACTCAACAGGCCAGCAACAGCAGAGGGGAGTGGGGACCTCAGCTGGGGGGGGACTCTCTCCCTGCCCCACCTGACTCCTGAAATGTCTGCTCCTGGAGTCAGAAGCTCAGGGACTCAAACTTCAAATGCAAATGAGAAAACCCGGTTCTGAAATGCCAAGTGGTGCCAGCAGGACTTGGTTCATCTATCCCTCATTAGCTTCCTGTGTGTTCTCAGGCACCTGTTATGTGCTAGTCCCTGTTCTAGACTTAGGGAATGCAATACTGAGCAAAGCAGAAAGACACCACTGCCCATGAGAGTGACCTCCTCAAATTTTTCAACTCATAGAAATCCAACTCTGGAACTTGTAGTCTCAGATTCTAGTCACAGCATCTTAGACCCTGGAGCCTTCCATGTGAAGCATTTCAGGCCTAGGAAACTCAAGTTACGGCAGGCATTTAGGGATATCTAATGTGCCAACTGGGAGGCCAATGGTCAGGGCCAGCCTCTGCAAGGCCCAGGTCCATGTAGGGGCTCAGGCGACCCCCTGCTTCCCCGCTCCCACCATGGCCTCTGGGCATGGGCATCGTCCTGTGGGGCCTTAGCTCAGACAGGTGTGAGAGCTGGAACCTCAACATTCAGAGCCGAGGTGCCGAATGAGCAGAGTGAGGTGTCCCCAACTTGCAGACAAGGGCAACTGAGATCTGAGGGGGTCTCACTGCTCCCTCACCTGCAGTGTGGACAAGCCCAAGGGCACTGGCATTTAGTGGGAAAGACCAGAGCAGCTGAGCAAAGTGGCAGGGGAAGAGGTGGGATTTGAGCTGACTCCCCAGGGCTGGCCTTGGCAGACACCTGCCTACTTGTCACAAGGTGCTGGCCTCAGTGGTCCTGGTGGGGCAACAAGATGCAGATCAAACACACCAAAGAACTTTCTGATAGTGGTACCCAGGACCCAAGAGCAGAGGAGCACCAAGTCTCCATGGATACTGCCCTACTGATGCTATCCCTTCCTTGGATTCATCCCAAGAGCCAGTCTCCCCTCAAGGCCTCCAGCTGGAGCACCAAGGGTGGGCTGGGAGAATGGGAGAAGCTTCTCTCCTCAGAGACAGTGCCCAGTGATAGCCAAGTGGTGGAGGAGGAAAGGGTTGGACACTCCTGGTGAGACGAGGTCCTCTGTCCCTGACCTCTCCAGAGCCGATGCACCTGCAAGCTGGGCTTTGCCGGGGATGGCTACGAGTGCAGTCCTATTGACCCCTGTCGGGCAGGCAACGGTGGCTGCCACAGCCTGGTGAGGGGTGTGAGGGCTCAAGGCCCTGGGGAGACTTTCTGGGGTGGGTCTGAGCTGCAGCTCTTTCCATCCCTTCCCTCCCCTCTCTTTCTGGGTGTCTCTGTCTCCTGTCAGGATTAAGATCTTTCTAAACTCCAAATCCAACCATGTCACTCACTCCTGGCTTTGCATGATAAATTGCTCACACTTCCTTACTAAGGCCACAGGCCCTGCAAGAGCCAGCCCCAGCCCCTGTGCTGCCTCCTCTCTCCACTCCATCCCTGCCCCTTTCCACGTTCCTGGACCCCTCTGAGCTCCTTGCTGACCTTGCTATGTTCCATCCCTTCCCTCCACCTCCTGCCTCTTTGAGACACACCTGCTCTCAGCTCAGGCTCCTGAGGGTGCAGGGCCTCTTGGGATGCTTCTGCAGTCCTGGGCTGCCCCCCACTCATCTGACATGATGGAGGGAGGCAGTGCTCATGACAAATGTTCAGTGACCAGAGAGCAGGGCAGGCACACCAAGGAAACTCCATGGGTGGTGCGATAGGGCGGCTGTACAAGCAGAGATGGAGGAGGAGTGGGGGCCAGCTTACCAGGTGGGTGCTGAGTGGAGGAACCTGTCTCTGCCCCCCCTCACTCCAGGCCACATGCCAAGCAGTAGGGGGAGGTCAGCGGGTCTGCACATGTCCCCCTGGCTTTGAGGGTGACGGCTTCAGCTGTTACGGAGACATCTTATGGGTAAGTGGTGCTCAGACTATTTTCTGTCTTCCTTACGCTTGGGGAGAAGTCCTCTTATGCTCCTCAGATAAGAAGGGGATTGTGCCTAGGATCCTTGGTGGGGAGGGGACTTGAGTTTGCCCTTAGGCCTGTGACCTCAGCTCTTTCCCTTCCCTTAGGAGCTGGAGGCAAATGCCCATTTCTCCATCTTCTACCAGTGGTTCAAGGTAGGACAGGGCAGAATGCTGGGATTGGAGGTTCAAATCCAGAAGGCCTGCCTCGATGTAGGGGGTGCCAAATAATATTTCCAAGAACTGGAGGGGGGGCAGGCATGTGTGCCTGAAGCAGGTGGTCTCAAGACAATGGCCATCTTCATCACTCCTCCTGTCCCCTTGCCTACCATGTGAACGCAGAGTGCCGGCATCACGCTTCCTGCTGACAGCCGAGTCACAGCCCTGGTGCCCTCTGAGGCTGCCATCCGTAGGCTGAGTTCCGAGGACCGAGCCTTCTGGCTGCAGCCGAGGATGCTGCCAAGCCTGATCAGGTGGGCAGCCATGGCTGAATCATGGGAGGGAGCTTCTGTGTGGGACCCAGCCCCTCCCCAGACTGTCTCCAGCCTGGCATGTGCCCACCACTGCAGTGGGGCTCAGTCCCAAGGGTCTCTGTCAGTTCCACAAACCTGATTCCTTGACTCCCACAAACTGTGGCCCCACAGGGCACATTTTCTCCAGGGCGCCTACTGCGAGGAGGAGCTGTCCCGGTTGGGTGGACAGGATGTGGCCACCCTGAGCCCCACTACACGCTGGGAGATTCGCAACGTCAGTGGGGTACGTGGTGAACCCTGGGCAGAAGAGGAGACCATCAGGGCCTGGGAGGGAGCTTGAGTGGCTTTGGGCTCCCTGACACCAGGACCCCCAGGGGAGGAGAATTGTGGTCCTCACCCTGCTCAGATCTGGGCTCAGAGGATGTGCTTAGGGCACATTGCTGATGGGCAGTGTGTCTCTGGCAGTGAACACCCACCAGGGGCAGTCTGTCCATCTAAGTCTGCACACACACATCCGTCTCTCTCACCATGGGCTCTGGGGAAGGTCTGTGTGCCTATCTGGTGGATGCTGAATCTGAATGTGTCTCATGGGTCAGGTTGGGCAGCTGTAGACAGGCCAGGCTGGGTTGTGGGAGGTGGCTTCTGTGTGGGACCCAGTCCCTGGGGCCAGGCTGGGGACCACTAGCTGGTACCTGTGTGCCTGGCAGCCTCTCTGTTGGGAGTGCCCTACCCTTAAGGGTCTGTCTGTGCCCACCTGTGGCTGAGCTCTGCTGCTGCCTTCCAGAGGGTCTGGGTGCAGAATGCCAGTGTGGATGTGGCTGACCTCCTTGCCACCAATGGTGTCCTGCACATCCTCAGCCAGGTATGACCGGAAGGAGTTGTGTCCAGGGAACCTCCCAGGCAGGCCAAGAGGCTATGATGGACTGACCAACCTCTCATGCTCTGCACCAGGTCTTACTGCCTCTGCGAGGGGATGTGCAGCGGGGACCGGGGCTGCTGCAGCAACTGGACTCGGTGCCTGCCTTCAGCCTCTTCCGGGAGCTGCTGCAGGTAAGAGAGGCTAGCGAGAAGGGCAGTGCCTGCTTGAGGGGCACCGTTCCCCAGGTTTGGAGGGGGCTGATTGGCTCCCAGTGTCATGACTGAGGACGAATATGCCTATCTCTGACTCCTGTCCCCCCCCTAGCACCACAAGCTGGTGCCTCAGATTGAGGCCGCCACTGCCTACACCATCTTTGTGCCCACGAACCACTCCCTGGAGTCCCAGGGCAACAGCAGCAGCCTGGTGAGGTCACAGGGATGGGATGACGAGTGGGGAAGGTGAAGGCACACCGAGGGTGAACCTCCTATCGCACAGCTAAGGGACACAGTGGGTGCAACGTGCTGTCCAGGGCACTTGGTAGTCCTGGGATCCCCTGAGCTCTCTCCTTCCCTCCCAGGACGCAGACGCAGTGCGACACCACGTGATCCTGGGGGAGGCGCTCTCTGTCGAAGCCCTGGGGAGGGGGGGACACCGCAACTCCCTCCTGGGCCCTGCCCACTGGCTCATCTTCTACAACCACAGCGGCCAGGTTTGGGGGACCCTATCCCAGGGATCCTGCTCTTTAAGACCCCCTTCTCTTTAGAGTTTCCCCACCTGGGAGCCTCCAACCTCTGTTCCAGGGAGACCTCCCCCATCTATGAAGATATGACCCCTGCAGCCCTGGAGTGCCTCCTGACCTTATAGCCCCCCAAGGTGAGGGTGGTGGTGGGGTGGGTAAATTCAGCTTCCCATCCCTTTTCCCAGCCTGAGGTGAACCACGTGCCGCTGCAAGGCCCCATACTGGAGGCCCCTGGCCGATCACTGTTTGGTCTATCGGGGGTACTGACGGTGGGCTCAAGCCGCTGCCTGCACAGCCATGCTGAGGCACTGCGGGTGAGGCTGGGGCCAGAGGAGGGAAGTTGTGGGGTTGAGAAGGGGAGCTGCTGGTTGGCCTGGCTGGTGGGGAGGAGCACGTGGTCAGTCTGCCCTGGAGGAAGGATGGTGGGCCCCAACCCTGGTCTGCCTTGATGCAGGCATAGTAAGCATAGTTTAGAAGTTAGGGCCAGGCAGGGCGACTTATACTTATAATCCCAGCACTTTGGAAAGCTGAGGCAGGAGGCTTGTTTGAGCCCAGAAGTTTGAGACCAGCCTGGCCAATATAGTGAGCCTCTTTTCTTAAAAAAAAAAAAAAATCAAAAAATTAGGTGGGTGTGGTGGCACGTGTCTGTAGTCCCAACTACTCGGGAGGCTGAGGCGGAAGGATCGCCTGAACACAGGAAATCAAGGCTGCAGTGTGCTGTGATTGTGCCACTGCACTCCAGTCTGGGCAATAGTGTGAGAAGCTGACTCAAAAAAATGAAAAACAAAAAAGGAGTTAGACAAGTTTTCTTAGGCAGGTCTACTGTAGAATAAGGTTAGCGTTCAGACATCTTTCTTATCTGTACACGATCTTCACCCAAGCAGCTATATCAGACCTGACCACTTTGTGGGTTGGAATGTGGAACTACCAGTGCAGTAAATCACAGAAACAACTGGGAATTACCCAAAACACGGACATGATGTTCTAAGAAAAACTCAAATCTAGTTAGCCAGTAACTTCCATTATTTACCAACTCTCAACCTTCTGACCTTTGAAGGTTGACAGATGGTAATAAAAACTTGTGACTAGGTGCATGCAGCCCATCACTCTTAGCTCATAGTTTGCTTAATCATCATTGTAAAAGTATATAAGACTTTTGTCAAAGGCAAACTTGTGCCTTCTTTTAAGGGCTCCATGCTTTCTCTTGAGCATGCCTCTATCTTTCTAATAAATTCCGTCTTAAACTATACTTTTGATTCACTCTGAAATTCTCTTCTGTGGCTGAGTCAAAGAACTCACGGAGCAACACACTGCACCCCACCTAGCATCAGCCTGATAACCTGTCTTCCTTCCTTCTAGGAGAAATGCATAAACTGTACCAGGAAATACCGCTGTACTCAGGGCTTCCAGTTGCAGGTAAGACTGGGCTTAGCCTAGCTCTGTTCCTGCTTAACTTACCCTCACTGCTCCCAAAGTGCCACCAGCCCTCTAGTCTAGCTCTGCTCAGCCCAGGCATGGGGAACTGGGCAGATGACTTCCCTGGTAGAGGCCCAAAGGCCTGGCTCAGGTCTGCTCAGGTCACTCAAACTTGTGGCCCGAGGCCTGGATCCTGCCCACTCTTTCTCATCAGGTCTATCTGTCTTGGTCCCTTCCTGACTCTTCTGCTATCCTGTTGGTCTGTCTGACATGCATAGCCCATCCGTCTCCCTCTTCACTGCTCTGCCCTTGCCCAAGCCACTGGTTGACCCCTCCTGCCTGTGCCCATTTCCAGGACACGCCCAGAAAGAGCTGTGTCTACCGATCTGGCTACTCCTTCTCCCGGGGCTGTTCTTACACATGTGCCAAGAAGATCCAGGTTTGCCCTGAAGAGCCCCCACCCCAAGTATAGCCAAATGGAAGGAGGTGGGAGTGGGTGGGGCCTAGAGGAAGGGGAGGGAAGAGAGGTCTGAAGTTGAAGGACTAGTGTTTGCTCCTGTGTCCACCACCCCAGGGAGTGGGAATGGGAAGAGGAGGAAAGAGGCTCAGTCTGGAGCTGGCTCCATCAACCAAACCCCTGACTCTGCCCCTCACTGTGGGATCTGGGCACAACCCTTCCCTGCTTGAGCCTCAGTTGCTCCACTCCTGCTGTTGGAGAAGGCATTCTCCATGCCCCTTCTGGCTCTGGTCTTCTATCCATCCCTATGTCTGGGGTCCCACATTGCTTTTTCTATGTGTCTGTGACCCCATGATGCCTCTCCTTTCCCTTCCCCCTGATGTCTGTGTTAGGTCTTTCCCTCCTCCCGACAGGTGCCCGACTGCTGCCCTGGCTTCTTTGGCACCTTGTGTGAGCCATGCCCCGGAGGTCTGGGGGGCGTGTGCTCAGGCCATGGGCAGTGCCAGGACAGGCTCCTGGGCAGCGGGGAGTGCCGTTGCCATGAGGGATTCCATGGAACAGCCTGTGAAATGTGTGAGCTGGGCCGCTACGGGTCCAACTGCACTGGCGGTGAGGACTGGGGAGGGGCTGGGGCTGGGGATCCTGGCAGTGAGGAGCAGACCAGAGACCCCAGCAGGGGCAGGATGGAAGCACTGGGTAACTTTTGCTCTTCTTTGTCCCACTGACAGTGTGTGACTGTGCCCATGGTCTATGCCAGGAGGGGCTGCAAGGGGACGGGAGCTGTGTCTGCAGCGTGGGCTGGCAAGGCCTCCGCTGTGATCAGAGTGAGTTGGTCCCAAGGGTGGGGTGCATGATTACTGGGGAGGCAGTTCCTGGGTATGAATGACCAGAGCCATCTTCCTACTTCCAGGAATTGTGGGCCCTCAGTGCTCCAAGATGTGTGACCCCAATGCCAAGTGAGTGGGCCCAGCCTTGGTAGGTGGGCAAGTGGTGGGGGGGTCAAGGGGTCAGGGGCTCGGCAGACATAGGCTGAGCTGCTGCCACTCCTCTCAGCTGCGTGCAGAACTTGACTGGAGCCCCCATGTGCGTCTGTGCTGCGGGATACTCAGGCAATGGCATCTACTGTTCAGGTCCGGCCACATGGATGCCCGGGGCCTTCCCTGAAGTTTTGGGTTGGCTGTCCCCACAGAGCCCCCTCCACTTCCTCTAGGTCCAGCCTCTATCACTGTCTCATCTCAGGTCTGACCTTTTACTTTCTCTCATGTCCCACCCCTGCCCTGTGCCTGCTCTTCATAACCCTCTGGGACCATCTACCTCTAGAAGTGGACCCCTGTGCCCAAGGCCATGGGGGCTGCTCCCCTCATGCCAACTGCACCAAGGTGGCACCCGGACAGCGGACATGCACCTGTCAGGATGGCTACACAGGCGATGGGGAGCTGTGCCAGGGTGAGGCTGAGCCCCCAACCCGGGTGCTTGTGGGGCTGGGGCTCTGGCTTCGGTGATCTCAGTCAGACTAGGGAGGGTCTGACTAGGGTGTGGGGGTGCCAAGAGAGGAAGGGATGAGCACCTGAAGGTACAGATGGGTAAATAAAGGGAGGGAATGCCAAGGACCACCCCCATCCCAGTGTCTCTTCCTCCAGAAGTTAACAGCTGCCTCGTACGCCATGGAGGCTGCCACATGCACGCTGAGTGCATTTCCATAGGCCCCCAACAGGTCAGCATGGCAGGGTTGGACACTGGGGCTGTGCCATTTCCTCATAGGGTGGAACCTCCTTTCAGAGCAACCCTGGGGAGGGGGTTGCCCTTTAATCCAGGGTGCTGGCCATCTCCTGGCTTCCAGTAGGCCCATGGATTGGGATTTGGGACAGGTCTCCTGCAGCTGCCGTGAGGGTTACCGTGGGGACGGCATCCGGACCTGCGAGCTGCTGGATCCCTGCTCTCAGGTCAGGCCCCCAGTCCTACTGTACTTCACAGGGAGAGGGAACTAAGGTGGGAACCAGCCCTCCTCACCCCCAGAAGAGTCCCAAGGGCCTCTGAAGGATGGGCTGTGCTTCCCTCAGGTTCAGGTCTGGTTGATTAGTAGGAAATAGGGCTTTGACTGGGTGGGATAGAAGAGTCCTGGAAGCCACTGATACCTCCCTCTCTTGTCCCTGCCTCAGAGCAATGGAGGCTGCAGTCCTTATGCCATATGCAAAAGCACAGGGGATGGCCAGAGAACATGTACCTGTGACCCATCACACACCGTGGGGGATGGCTTCACCTGCCGTGCCCGAGTTGGCCTGGTAATGCCAACCAAGTCCAACCCCTGATCTGGTCTTGACTTAGCTAACCCCAGATTTGATCCTGATCCTGGCCCTGACCATGACCCTGAGCCTGACCTCTGACTCTACCTGGGTCTGACCCCAGCTATGACTCATTAAACTCATCTTGACTCCAGCTCAGAATTGCCCCCAACCCCCTGCTCCCCTCCTCCCCACCCTTTCCTTTCCTCATCTCTGCTTGGTCAGATCTTGGGGCAAAGGTGCTGGAACGGGCACCAGGCTCTGAATGGGGGCCACCCAAAATCTGAGCTGATCCTCACCACCTCCCCGCTCCTCCCCAGGAGCTTCTTCGGGATAGGCATGCCTCATTCTTCAGCCTCTACCTCCTGGTAAGTGACCAGCCTGGATCTCTGTGACCTGCAAGTCCTACCCCACTTTGGGCTTCGATGTTCCCATCTGGTCAGGGGGGCTGCCTGGTTTTGTCTCTCAGAGTTCAAGTCTTTCCCAGAAGATCCATGGAAGCCCCAGGTTGGTCCCAGGTCGGTCCCCTTCCTTGTTGCTTGTTGCTCCCCTCCCCCAGGAATACAAGGAGCTCAAGGGCGATGGGCCTTTCACAATCTTCGTGCCGCACGCAGATCTGATGACCAACCTGTCGCAGGTACTCAAGAGCCCCCAGAGTGAGGCTGGGCGGGGATAGACATTACGATGGTGGGTCCTGCGCGGGCAGAGATGGCAATCAGAGGTCCCCCCCCACCCTCGCGACTCTACTCCAGGATGAGCTAGCCCGAATTCGTGCACATCGCCAACTGACGTTTCGCTATCACGTGGTCGGCTGCCGGCGGCTGGGGAGTCAGGAGCTGCTGGATCAGGGTTATGCCACCACGCTATCCGGGCACCCGCTGCGCTTCAGCGAGAGAGAGGTGAGCCCGGGCCCGCCCCCAGCTCGCCTCGCCTTCGGCTCGCCCCGCCCAGATCACGCCCATAACATGAGCCCCGCCCACTACCATGGGCATGCCCCTCCCGCACCTTTGCGTGCTTTTCTGAGAGGACGTGAGACTCCGCCCCAGTCCCCGCCCACGTTCTGCTCAGGTCCTAACCCAGGCCTGTCGTTCCCCAAGACTCGCCCAACCCCGCTCCACACCCACGCCAGGTCCCCCAACAGCGCTCGAACACCCTATCAATCAGTTTCACTTAGCCCCGCCCCCACGTACCATTGCCCCGCCCCCAGGGCAGCATATACATCAATGACTTCGCTCGCGTTGTGAGCAGCGACCACGAGGCGGTGAACGGAGTTCTGCACTTCATCGACCGAGTCCTGCTGCCGCCCGATGTTCTACACTGGGAGCCTGACGCTGCCCCTATCCCGAGGGTATGACCTGGGCACGGCCTGGGAGCTGGAAGGCCAGCGGCTGGGGACCTGGGATCCTTCCTGCGTGACCTCTCTCTTCATGATCTTCTTTCCCCAGAGAAACGTCACCGCTGCCGCCCAGAGCTTCGGTTTCAAGATCTTCAGTGGCCTCCTGACGGTACTGCTCCCGTGTGTGGGACTGTCAGTGTGTGCATATAGGCATGTATAAGTGTGTATGCTTACCTTACCTTACCTGTGTGCAAATCTGTCTCTTGTGTGAGTGAGCACGTCTGTGAACTCACGTGTGCACAGGCCACATCTGTGTGCATGAGTCTCCCAGGGTGACCACATGGGTGTGCATATGTGTGCCGGTATACCTGACAACGGTCAAATGTGTGCAGATGTATCCCTGCAGGTGTGCTCATGTATGTCTGCTTGGAGGCCACAGATGAGTGTGACAATGGGAATGTGGTTGGGTCTCTAGAGCCCCTTCTTGGTCTCTGTGGCCCAGCCCCCTGCCTCTGCCCACTAGTGTCTGACTGGGCTGTGACTGCCAGACCTTTGCTCCACCTCACCAGGTGGCCGGCCTCCTGCCCCTGCTTCGAGATGCATCCCATAGGCCCTTTACAATGCTGTGGCCCACAGACTCCGCCCTGCAAGCCCTGCCTCCTGATCGCCAGGCCTGGCTGTACCACGAGGACCACCGAGACAAGCTGGCAGCCATTCTGCGGGGCCACATGATCCGCAATGTTGAGGTGGGTATACCCAAGACCTTGTGCTTCACTGTCTGCAGCTCAGCCTGCCTTTCCAGCTCCAATCATGGCTCCATCTGCTCAGGCCTTGGCATCTGACCTGCCCAACCTGGGCCCACTCCGGACCATGCATGGGACTCCCATCTCCTTCTCCTGCAGCCGTACCCGGCCCGTGAGTCTGGGAATGGGCTTCAATGAGGGAAGTAGAAGGCAGGGGTCCTGGCAGTGGGGGGCTGCAGTGCTCCTGCGACCCCCACGCACCCACATCCTTCCCCTGCAGGGTGAGCTCATGGTGGGTGAGGATGAGGCCCACATTGTGCAGCGGCACTTGCTCTTTGAGGGTGGCCTGGCCTATGGCATCGACCAGCTACTGGAGCCACCTGGTCTTGGTGCTCGCTGTGACCACTTTGAGACCCAGGCACTGCGACTGGTGAGAAAGGCCAGAGGCCAGAGGCGGATGAGCAGGAGCCCAAGTCCACCTGTCATGTCCATCCACCTGACTTTGCTGTGTTGGCCTCCATCCCTTCCAGAAGACCTGCAGCATCTGTGGTCTGGAGCCACCCTGTCCTGAGGGCTCCCAGGAGCAGGTAGGGACTGGGGGCTGAGTGGGGGGTTGGGCAGGGTCCAAGGAGCACCAGGCTCAGCTGTCTGTGGTCTGACTCTTCTTTGTCCAGGGCAGCCCTGAGGTCTGCTGGCGCTACTACTCAAAGTACTGGGCATCCTCTTTACGGCGCTCTTTTAAACTATACAACGCCTGGGCCCGGCCCAGCCTTTGGGGTCAGCCGCAAGGCCTGGGCAGGGGCTGCCACCGCAACTGTGTCACCACCACCTGGAAGCCAAGCTGCTGCCCTGGTCACTATGGCAGTGAGTGCCAAGGTAAGTGTCCTAAGGTGGCAGACACTGGTGACTGGCTCCTCGAGCACCCAAGAGAGCCAAGGCATGGCTCTGGCCACTGTCCCTGAGAAAGAGTGTTGGGGAGCTCCAGGGCTGGGGAGGACTAGGTGGTGAGTAGGTTTCACTAGAGGAAATGCTGGAAGACGTAGGTGGGTGCAAAACCAGGAAGTGGGAGCTGGGGTTTCTGTTGTTCTCCAGGACACAAAGGCCTGAAGGGCTCTTAGCATTGTGGAAACATGGGTAGGGCCAGATGGCAGGGCTAGGCTGGGGGTGCATGTGTGGGGGTCCTGGTGAGAGCCCCTTGCTCCACCTCACTTCTCTTACCTCCTTCCCTAGCTTGCCCTGGCGGCCCCAGCAGCCCCTGCAGTGACCATGGAGTGTGCCTGGATGGCATGAGTGGCAATGGGCAGTGTAGGTGCCGCTCTGGTTTTGCCGGGACAGCCTGTGAACTCTGTGCTCCGGGTGCCTTTGGACCCCATTGTCAAGGTGGGTCGCCCCTGCCCCCACATTCCCCAATTCCCTTGGGCCCTGTTTGCCAATCTTTATCTTTTTGCTGGTCCTTCTCCCCAGCCTGCCGCTGCACCTTGCATGGCCACTGTGATGAAGGTCTTGGGGGCTCTGGCTCCTGCTTTTGCGATGAAGGCTGGACCGGCCCACACTGTGAGGTGCAACTGGGTGAGTAGTCCTTGTGCTTGTGCCCACCCTGCATACTTGGGTACCCTTGCACCAACTGCGCACACAAGTGAAGGCACTGCGGTTGGGTGGGACAGGTAGAGGCCAGGAGGGCCACAACTTACCTGGCTCTGTGGGGATGGGCCTTGGGGGACAGAGCTGCGGCCTGTGTGTGCCCCACCCTGTGCGCCCCAGGCCGTGTGCCGTGCAGGCAACAGCTGTGAGTGCAGCCTGGGCTATGAAGGGGACGGCCGTGTGTGCACAGGTAGGCAGGTGGGTGGGGATGCGACTGTGGGAGGTCCCCAGTCCCCTGGACACCAGGTCCAACCACTCCCTTCCTGCCCTCAGTGGCAGACCTGTGCCAGGATGGGCATGGTGGCTGCAGCGAGCATGCCAACTGCAGCCAGGTAGGCACAGTGATCACCTGTGCCTGCCTGCCTGACTACGAGGGTGATGGCTGGAGCTGCCGGGCCCGCAACCCTTGTGCGGATGGCCATCGCGGTGGCTGCAGTGAGCATGCCGATTGTCTGAGCACTGGCCCGGTGAGCAATTGGAGCCCAGCAGTCAGGGTGGGATGGCCAGCAGACCAGCTCTCCATGTCTGAAGGGTACCCACTGCTCTCACCACCCCCAGAACACACGGCGCTGTGAGTGCCATGCAGGTTACGTAGGTGATGGACAGCAGTGTCTGGAGGAGCTAGAGCCGCCCGTGGATCGCTGCCTGGGCCAGCCACCACCTTGCCACTCGGATGCCACGTGCACTGACCTGCACTTCCAAGGTGTGTCCCCCAGCCCGCTCCCTGTGCCCCTGCTTTATCCCTTGGGGCAGTCAGCTAACCACATACCCCTCCCTTTGCAGAGAAACGGGCTGGTGTCTTTCATCTCCAGGCCACCAGTGGCCCTTATGGCCTGAACTTCTCAGAGGCCGAGGCAGCATGTGGCGCCCAGGGAGCTGTCCTTGCTTCCCTCCCTCAGCTCTCTGCTGCCCAGCAGGTGTGTGGGGACCGGGAGTTGGAGCTGACCTCAGGAGGCCCTCAAGTTGGGCTTTGGGTCTCAGCATCCCCTCCTGCCCCTACAGCTGGGCTTCCACCTGTGCCTCATGGGCTGGCTGGCCAACGGTTCTGCTGCCCACCCCGTCGTTTTCCCTGCAGCAGACTGTGGTGATGGTCGGGTGGGGATAGTCAGCCTCGGTGCCCGCCAGAACCTCTCAGAGCGTTGGGACGCCTACTGCTTCCGTGAACAAGGTGAGCCCGCCCCACCTAGCCCCATTCCCTGACTCTGCCCTTCCCACCAATCAACTGAGCTGCTGACCTGTCTTACAGATGTGGCCTGCCGGTGCCGAGATGGCTTTGTGGGTGACGGGATCAGCATGTGCAACGGGAAGTTGCTTGATGTACTGGCTGCCACTGCTAACTTCTCCACCTTCTATGGGGTATGCAGGGGCCCAGCCCTCAGGGAGTGGAGATCTTGAGGAAGAAGCGAGCCTGCTCACAGTCCTGTCTCCCCACACTCCCAGATGCTACTGGACTATGCCAATACCACCCAGCGGGGTCTCAACTTCCTGGACTTCCTGGATGATGAACTCACCTACAAAACCCTCTTTGTCCCTGTCAATGAAGCCTTTGTGGACAACATGGTAACTGACAGGGACACGGGCAGGGCAAAGCCCAAGTCTGCTCTCTCTGGCTGGCCCAGGCCAAAAAGCCTTGCTCTGCCCACAGACGCTGAGTGGTCCAGACCTGGAGCTGCATGCCTCCAACGCCACCCTCCTAAGCGCCAACGCCAGCCAGGGAAAGTTGCTCCCTGCCCACTCAGGCCTCAGCCTCATCATCAGTGATGTGGGCCCTGACAACAGTTCTTGGGCCCCCATGGTGAGTGTGGCCATTGATCCTACCTTGCTGGCTCTTGCCGTCACTGCAAGACCTGACTCTGGTGTCTCCGCAGGCCCCAGGGGCAGTTGTGGTTAGCCGTGTCATCGTGTGGGACATCATGGCCTTCAATGGCATCATCCACGCCCTGGCCAGCCCCCTCCTGGCACCCCCACAGCCTGTGAGTCAGGGGAAGAGGGAGGCAGAGCCCCTCCTGTCACCCCTGCAGCCCATGGGTTCGTGGGAACGGGGAGGCAGGGCTCCTCCTGGCACCACCACAGCCCATGAGTCAGGGGAATGGGAAGAGCACAGCTCTGGCAAGATCCTTGACATTCTCCTTTTGCAGCAAGTGGTGCTGGCACCTGAGGCCCCACCTGTGGCAGCAGGCGTGGGGGCTGTGGTAGCTGCTGGAGCGCTGCTTGGCCTGGTGGCTGGAGCTTTTTACCTCCGTGCCCGAGGCAAGCCCTCGGGCTTTGGTTTCTCTGCCTTCCAGGTAGGGTTGGACTGAGGGTTGCCACCAGTGGGTGCTTCTGTCTTGCTTGAGGCCCCTCACCACTTACCTCTCTGCTCCCAGGCAGAAGATGATGCTGGCGATGACTTCTCCCCATGGCAAGAAGGGACCAGTCCAACCCTCATCTCTGTCCCCAACCCTGTCTTTGGCAGCCACGATGCCTTTTCTGAGCCTTTTGATGTGAGTGTTGGGGCCCTGGGCAATGAGAGATGGGCCCAGGCCCTGGGTACGCCCACCACAAATGGCCCTCCTCTCCTAGGACTCGCTCCTGGAGGAGGACTTCCCGGACACCCAGAGGATCCTTACGGTCAAGTGACAAGACCGGGCTGCAGGCGAGGCACGCGCAGGAAGGAGACCACTTTTATTGCTTGTCTGGACGGATACCCAGAGTGGATGGGGCAGGAGGGGCTGGGGCCTGTCCGGAACAATAAAGGTGCCCTCAGCGGATGTGGGCCATGTCGCCGAGGAAGGGTGTCTTCATGCAGCCAGTGCAGAGCTGGTCCATCCAGAGGGGCGCCTCGTGCTGCAGGGGTGTGCGACGTGGGTAGAAGGTGAAGTCCACGCGGTAGTTGAGCAGGCAGCTGAGGGAGGCCATGTAGAGGTCGGAGAAGCGCACGAGGCGCCTTGAGAAGTAGGTGGGGTTGTGGAAGGTGCGGAAGATGCTCCCAAACTGTGCGTTGAACAGGGCCTTGGTGATGCACCTGGGGAACAAGACACAGGCCGCTCCGTGGTGGGCCAGGAGGGGCTTGGGCTGGGACTCTCACTCTGCGCTCACCCTGCTCACCTCAGCTCCTGCCGCTCCTTCATCCAGGTAGCTAGCACCTGCCTTGACTCTGCATCCTGATAGGTCTGGGGGACACACGGGTGTACACGGTGTGTGCTGAGCATGCGCACTCAGGAGGCTATAGCCCCAGCCCTCCCCATGAATGCCTCTGGCCACCCTGCCCCATCCTGCCCGCACCTGCATGCGCTCAAGCAGCCCTGTGAGCGCTTGCTGCCATGTCAGCGAGTGCATGTACTGCTCTGTGTTGATGATGCGGATCTCGCGCTCCAGCTCAGGGATGATGGCGCCTGTGCGCCAGCCGTGCCGCAGCATGAGATCCTGGTGGGTGGGCCAGTGGGACTGGGCTCAGTGCCGTCTGGGAAGGCTCCCTGCCCACTGTCCTGCAGTCCACCCTGTCCCTCTTACCGCCAGGTCACTGTAGAGGTGGTCTCCGAAGTAGAGCACGCGGGGCCCACGCCATTCTGTCAAGCGCAGGAAGTCAAACAGGTTCCCCTGGGGAGAGGAGGGGTGACCCTGCTGAGCCAAGTGTGCCTTGTCCTCCACTGGTCCTCCCTCTCAAATCCCCAGAGGCAGTCCAAATCCAGCCGGATGCCGGATGCCCTTTCCCGTGGCCTTGCTGTCTCCTCCCTGGGCTCTGGCCCTTACTTTCCCTTCCCGCTTGGGAAAGGGGTTCTGCTTACTGCAGGACGGTTGCCTGTAGGCCTGGCATGGTGCCTGTGGCTCAAGGACCTCCGCTCCCTGTGGCCTCACACCCACCCCAGGCTAGGGAGTCAGTCCCTGTTTGTGACAAAGAAACCGCAGAGAAGGCCCCTTGGCCCTGGAGCAAAGAGGCCCTGAAATCCTTGCTGGCCTCCCTAGCCTCAGCCCAGAGGGATTCAGCAGACCAATGGCTCTGCTTCTTCTGTTCCAAAGCTGGAAAAAATGGAGACAGCCATGCCCGCATAGCCCAGGGAGCAGAAATGGGCCCCGAGCAGCAGTGCAACAGCCACCAGCCGCAAAAGCCCACACCCCAGAAGTGAAGGACTTTATACCCAGCAGAGCGCATTTAATAGAGCAGTCCGTGCATCCAAGAACCTCAGAGATAGAGACCGTGGGGAGATAGATGGTGTAGAACAACTGAATTGTTGACATAAGCTTGAGTGGCAAGATAGAAGAGCAGGTAGGCCCACAGAGGATGAGACCCCTGTACCAAGAGAAAAAATCCTGATGGGCAGGAGACTGAGAGGGCAGAGAAAGACGGATCTCAGAGTGAGAGGCTACCGAGAACCAGGCAGGATCCAATGCACACGGGGTACACGGAAGCTTCAGAACATCAGGTGTAAAGAACAGCCTGAGAGCTGCCAGGGAGAAAAAGTCACATGTTTCCCCCACAAAGGTGCATGACTCTCTTTAGCCAAGGCCAGATGCCAAGGCAAGAGCGAGTGTAGACCTCAGAGCTGAGGGGACACACCTGCGCCCAAAGAGCCATGGAGGATTTGGATGCAGCAGGGCGGGAGGCTGAGCAGTGGGCAGGGGTAAGAGGGTGGGAGCATGGCCACTCCCATGCTGTTCCCCCAGTCAACTTCTGGCCTCCCCCACCCCCAGCCCCAAGGCCTCAGAACTCCCACCTCTAAGAAGCCCAGCTCAGCTAGGATTTCCGCATTCCAGTCAGGGCTCAACCTTAATCACCTCCTGCTTAAAGCCACCCAATCTCCCAGCCCAGCACCAGATTCCCTCTTGTCTTCCTAAACAGATGAGAAGGGGGGTCTCCAAGAGCACCCAATGAGCTGACAACCAAGAAGAGCTGCTCAGCCCCAACAAATAAGTGCCATCCATCATGCATTTAGCAATCGCTGGCCGTTCCAAGGGCAAGTAGGGAGTATTAATTAAATTATATCTCTTGTACAGACAAGGAAAGCAAGGCACAGAGAGGACAGGTGACTAGGCCAGGCCCCCTCTGCTGAGTGGCAGAGTTGGAATTCAAACCCAGGCAGCTTGACCTCTGGCCAAGCTCTCGACATCACCCAGACCTGCTCCCTGACGACCATTCCCTGGTGGCCCCTGGCTCTAGCCCCACTGTGTGAGGCTGGTCAGGGCCAAGGAGCTTCCTCAGAGGCTTCCTCTGCACAGCCTGGGGCCTTGGTTGGCCCTGTGTCCCCCACCATGGGCTACTGCCCCCAGATGGCCCTCACCTGCCGATAGATCTTGCCCTTTTCCAGGCGGGTGATACGGTCCCACTGGAGCGAGCCCTTCTCATCGAGTTTTCTGAAAGGCCTGGGGTAGGGGTGGAGGACTTGATTTTCAGTCTGTGGCAGGGCCTCAGGCTGGGCACCGGCCCGCCTCAATCCATAAAGGCCCATCGATTCAAGTGGGCCACATGCCGGCAAGGGGGTATCCTAACCCTAAGCACACAGGCCAGGCTGGCCTCCTGCCACCATCCCCCCAACAGGGTGAGGTCTCCATTTCCCCTCCCTAGCTCTGCTGCCCCCCTGCCAGACCCATACTTGCGCCGGTCAGTGAAAAAACTGGGCTTGTCTGCCTGGACGATGACCACATCGAAGAGCTGGCGCCAGTCGGGGCCCACCATGTGCCGCATCCCCTTGTCCCTGTGCAGAGAGGGCATAGGCAGCAGGTAGTCTGAGGGTGGCTCTGTGCCAGCCTATCCCACCTGGGGCCTTGGCCCTGCCCTGCCCCTCCTTCCACAGTGGGGCAGGACTCACACGAAGCTGAAAGGACTGTTGGTGATGAGGAACAGCTGCTTCCCATGGGCCACCAGGCGGCTCAGGACCGCAAACGTCTCGTCCCCTCTCAGGATGTACTTCTCTAATGGAGGGACATGGGTCTGTGAGGGACGGCCCTACTCAGGTGGGCCACAGTAGGGCTACCATCCACCCTTACCCATGTCTTGCTCTATCCACTGGTACATGAGGCCCTTCACGTGCACATCTCGAATGGCGTCCTGGGGATAGTGGGGAACAGTGAGGGTTCAGTGGGGCCCAGGAGGGCCTCCCCTGTTGTGGCTGAACTTTACCATCCCTGTCATCTGAGGGGCAGGCCCAGCATCCTCACTGTCACATCTTTGTACAGGTGTGCTTGGTCGAACTCCAGGCCGTGGCCCAGGAAGTAGTCCACCACACAGGACAGCAGAGCCATCTCCGGCAGTGAGAAGATGTCCATGAACTGCTTGATGGAGGGACCCTAGGGAGGAGCCACCATGTCAGCCACCCCTCTGAGGGCTCCAGATCTGCCTTGGGAGCTGGTGGAGGGCACAACCTGGGGGTCGAGGCTGGCTTGTGGGGGAGGAGTACCTTGCCATAGAAGCCACTCATCTGATACAGTGGGATGTGTTGGGTGCCCCCATACAGGTCGATCACTTCCTCGTCTGGCACAGGCTGGAGGCCCCTGAGTGGGTACATTGACACCATCAGTTCAAAGAAGTTCTGAGCCTGGGCATCAGCATAGAGTGGGACTGGGGCAGGGTCACAGCAGAGCTAGCACTGACCTATAGGCTGTCCCCAGTTGCACATAGTGGAAGGCGTCAATCTTCATCAGAAGGCTCTGGGGGCACCAGGGTAGACAGTGAGGAGGTAGTCCTGCTGTAGGCCCCAAGCCAGTCTCTTCCATTCCATGCCAAAGCCCAGTGGATAGTACCAAGAGAATAATGTGTATACAAAGAGGAGCTACAGCTTTGAGGTCAAAGAATGCACAGGTGGGGAGCCCCTCCCTCTAGAGGAGACAAGAGTTAAGGAAGGATCCACTCACCTTCTGAATGTCATAGTGGAGGCCACGAATGGCAAAGCTGGGGTTGTAGTCATACTTCCGAATTCCCTCTGGGTACTGTTGGGGGAAAGAGGGTCAGAACTAAGCCAGTAGCACTGCCAGGCAGCTACCTCAGGGGGTTCTATCCAGCCACTTATTTGGGCCAGGGGGCCCGGGGAGCCCCACAACTCAGCCCTAGGCTTAGGACTGGCTAGCCTCACCTTGTAGTGCTCAATCAGGATGTCTTGGGCAGCACTGAAGATCTCAGGGTGCAGAGCATCTGCATACTGGGCCAGCGTGTAATCATAGTCGAAGCCATAGACCTCAACATCCCGCAGGCTGATCTCATTGTTGGCATAGATAGCTGCTGGGTTCAGGAGACTGCAGACTTCAGGGGGCAGGAGGTCTACAGGAAGGTGATGCAAGGAGGTGGTACAATGGGGGTGATGATCACTATACAGCTAATGGTTCCTAAGCACTTTGTGGATGCCCAGCTCTGTAAGCCTCATGAAACATGGTAATTCTTAGCCCAATGCTGCAGGTGGTCAAACTGAGGCCCTCAAAGTCACTTGCCCAGGGTCACAAGGTTAGGGTAAGGCAGAGGTGGTCCCGGGCTGAGTTCATGGCTGGAGTTCCTCCCACATGGTTACACTGTCACCTGCAGCCCAACAGGTACACTGAGACCAGCTTCCTCTAGGTTCTCATCACTAAGTTCCCTCAGACACACAACTGTGCTAGAACCCTGGCAGAACCCTCAGGCAGGCAGTCACTCAACGCCTCACTGAGTACCCCCAAGCAGCTGCTCTTAGAATGGTCCACAGCACAAATCCCTCCCTTGCTCAAAACCCACTCAGGAGCACCACTATTTGGCCCCTACAGGAAAAGAACTCCTCTGCCCCTCTCTCAACTGCCCTGCCCAGTCGCCTCACCTCCCAACCTTGAGGGTATGTGCGGACTGAGCACTCCAGAGGGTGCTGGCTCTGTCTTGGCCAGACTAGGGGGCTGAGACATGGATGCTGCCTTTCTAGCTTGTCTGGAGCTGGGATTGGGGATCAGGAACATCAGTGGGGTGGGGATCCCTTCTGCCGATCAGGTCACCAGCTTCCAGCACCTGCCACAGCCCAGGGAGTGAGGCCCCTCTAATCGGATTTCAGCTGTCCGCCAGCCCACATAATGACATTTGCAGGCTCTAGTCAGGGAACATTGCTAATTACGACAGGTGGGACGTGTTGTGTCAAGTTCTGGGCCATTATGAAGGCTGCTCCCTTCTGGAGATTTGGTCATGGCCACACTAAGTCCCTGGCTGCTCCCAAGGGGCTGCAGTTGGTTCGGAGGCCCACAGCAGGGAGCTGTGGAGTGGGCTCTGGGCTCCCAGGGAGACAGACGAAGCTGAGGGCCCCAGGTCACCTGACTTGGTTTCTCTATCTGTACAATGGGGGAAGTGGATGGGGAAAGAGGATATGCTGGGAAGGGCGCAGCAATTAGGTCAGCCAGATGAGATCAGGCCATCCTTATCATGGCTGTGATTTCAGGATTGTTACCTCAGCTCTTGGGCCTCAGTTTCCTTGTCTCTCAAGGGGTAAAAAAGGGGCAAGAGGATCGCTTGAGCCCAGGAATTCCAGACCAGCCTGAGCAACATAGTAAGAACCATCTCTGAAAAATTTCAAAAAAAAAAGAAAGAAAAATTGTACCAACCTATGGAATTACTAAGAGGACCATATGGAAGGTGCTGCTCTGAGCAGCATCCCCCTTCTGCAGCAGCACATATGCAGGATTAAATGGGTGATGCACTCCCGAGCCCAAGCTCCCTGTTCCCAATTTTTCAGCGTCCTTTCAAGAGCAGGGGCTGCAGGGAGAGGGGAGTAGGCAGGACTAGGTGCACAGGGAACTGCCTTGCAGGGGGACCAGGTCCAAGCCTCCAGGGGATTCCTATCTCAACCACAACCAGTCTCCATCACAGAGCCGAAGCCCCCGGCCCACAGCTGCTGACACCCTGCTGACTTGCTCCCATGCCAGAGCCTTTGTCTCAGAGACCCCTTAGGAACACAGGGCTTTGCCCCCACCCCTTTCCCCTTTCCCCCGGAGCCAAGTTCAGGGTGGGGGAATGTGTGTGGCTGGTTCCCAGGCTAGCACAGAGCAGTGGCTCCACAGATCTGTGGGTGCAGACAGGACATCCTTCACTTGGAAGCACGTGAGACGCAGCCGACTGCAGCCCTAGTCTAAGGGAGCTGCTTCTGAGACACCCCTTACCTGGTGTCACTAGGACTCTGGGACTCGCCTTTCCCATGGCCTGACTTCCTGGGTACCCTCTGTGACTACGACTCTTGGTGCAGTGTCCAGAAGCCCCCCAGATTAAGTTCAGGCTCTGTCCTTCAGAATGTTCCCAGAGGTCAACAGTCCTTGCAAGAACAAAGCAGGATGGGGGAGCAGTCACTGGTTTTGGACTCCTGGCCTGATTTCTGGACTAAGAAAACCATAGCTCTGGGGCCACAAGGTCCCACTCCCTTCCACAAGGCAGTGGTGGTGTAGAGGGCCAGATGGTGGTGTGCCTCCACCCACGCTTATAGCCCAAACTCCCAAAGCTGTCCATGACTCCAGGTTCCAGGACCAACTTCTCCCTGGCAGCCGTGACACTCACTTGTGAGTGCCTTATAGACTCATCTTGTTCGATCCTCATTCAAATCCTGTGAGGAGCTCCCACTTTTTCCTCCATTGTCCAGAGGAAGGAATTAGGGCTCAGGGAGAAGTCATTTGCTCCAAACTGCCCAGCAGTAGGCAGTGGAGTTGAGATTTGCATTCAGTTCACCCCACCTGCCTTATCCACTCTGCCTCTCAGACTTGCCTTCCAATATCACCACACTGAGGCCAGATAGGGTGGGAGTTAGGGGGTCCTGCTGCCTGCTCTCAGTCCATAGGCACTAGCCCAGAGCATATCCCAGGGCCCAGAATCTTCCCCAGAATACCCAGCCAGATGGGGAGGGTCAGGGCCCAGAGTGAGTTAATCGATTTATTCTGGTGCTCACCACCGGACTCTGGTGAAATGACCCTGCTCCTTGCATGACAAGAGAAGTTTCGGGGGATGCAAGAATCCAAAGAGGCAGGGAGGCCCAGGAGGACAATGCCCAGCAGAACCTCACGCTTCTCCTCCAAACCTCCAAGGCAGGCTTCCCAGGTCGCTCAGAGTCTTCTCTAGACCCAGAGCAGACTTCTCCCTTAATTACACCCATGCCCACCATGGACACAAATTCAACCCAGGACTTCAAGGGCTGACAGGAACGCCTAAAGGCTTCAAAATGACCACTTTTCAGAGGCCTTTACTATTCTGCCTTCAGCTTGTCAAGAAGTGAGTTTTGGCCACCTGTGACACAGATGGAATGGAAGCCTCTGTCCACTCAGCTGGAATCTTCCAGACAAGGCCACTTTGTCTTATCAGACAATGAAACCCACGCCAACCCTGTAGAAGCTCCCCTGCTCCTTCTTGGCCTGGTTCTAGTCATCACCACAACCCTGTGACAGAGGTCACAGGATTGTGTTTTGCTCCTGAGGACACTGAGGGTCCAAGAGGGTGAGGCTTCCCGGGGGCCACCCAGCTGGTCAGAGATAGGGTCACGACCCAAACCGTGTCTGTCTGCTGCAGAGGCAGGGCCCGGCTGGATCCACCCAAACAAGTGGGCAGACGTCCAGCGCTCTCAGCTCTCGGGCCCCACCAGTGCACCCCAGCCCCGCTCCGTGAGAGGGGCCTCAGGCCTCCTCATTCCACTTTGCAGACGGAGAGAGAAGGCAGGAGGCGAAATGAGCAGAGCAGCCCCGATCAAGGCTGTAGGTTTCTCCAGCGTCTTCGCCGCCCGTGCTGAGTGAACCGGACTTCCAGGGCAAGATCAAGAGATGTGTCTGAAAACTCCACTGGTGTCCGCTTAGGTGGCCCCTGACTCCCGTTCCGGCGGCGCTGCTCGCTGGCTTTGTCCGCAGCACTCCCGCCCGACTACGGGCCGGTGGAGAACAACGAGCTGGGGGCGTTTCCGCCGCGGCCTCCGGGCAGGCGGGACCCCGAAGGAAGACGGCGGCCGCTTCACGAGCCCGAGCTCCTGCAGACCCCGCGGGGTACAAGCCTCCCGCCCGCCCCCTACCGCGGGGGCGCCCCAAAGGTCCCGGACCACCCGCCGGCCCCTCCCCAGAGCAGCCGAGCGGGGGCCGGGGCCGGGGCCGGGACCG
>NW_007245721.1:173005-175485 GCF_000164805.1 Carlito syrichta
TGGACCCAGGGGGGCGGGGCGGGCTCCCTGGCCCCCTCCCCCTAGTCCCTCGCCCGGCCAAGGAGGACTCTGCGCCCCCCTTCGGTCGTCAGGGCGGCGATGGAGGCTTCTTCTGTCCCCTGCCGGGAAGCCGGAGGCCTAAGAGTGGCAGTCCCTGCGAGGCTCCGGACGGCCGAGGCGCGGAGAGGAGCTGGCCGGAGCGCAACGGGTCCACTTGGCCTTCGGGCCCTCCGCGCCCCCTCCGTCCCTGGGCCCTCTTGCCTCTCCCCGCGCCTCTGGATACTCCTGACCCCGCAACATCTGCGCCTCCCCCGCCAGTTCCCGTGTTCTCCTTTTTCGGGTTCCTGTCCCCCGTCTCCGAGCCCTGACTGCCCACTGACCAGAGACTCGGTCGCTTCATTCATTTATCTGACGAATGAAGAGCCCTTGTCGCGCTCTCCCCCGGGTCAGTCCCATGCTGGGTGAGGCCATAGGACGCAGCCATTGCCTCCTAAGACAGCGTCTTCTCCGGATACCTCCAGGTGGCCCTTTCTAACTCAGCGGGAACACTGGACCGTGCACTGTAGGGCTGTGAGCCGGGAACACTGCGCCCACTTGGTTCTGACTGCAGCAATTGGCCTAATTGACTCGTCAACTTCACGCTTCCCAGCACAGGCCCCCTCTTGAGATGCTGCGGTCTCTTCTGCAATGTCACCAGACTTTCCAATGAAATTTTCCTCTCCTGCTGCAAACTGTTCTCTACCCACATTTCTTCTACTTAGATCCAATCTCTGAGTCCGCACACATATCCAGCCCGCATAAATATGAGAGGAGGCCGAGCTAGCAACCATAGCCTCTGTTGGTGAGGAGCCAATCAGTTGGGTACATGTCCTTTCCCTCGGTGGCCTGGCTGGTCTTAAGGGTGTGTGTGTACATTTGAAGCACCAGGGAACCTTGGGTGAAGACCTGCAGTGTGGCAGACCCTGAGCCAGGCACTGGTGATAATTGAGCCCATAGGCTGGGTCTGTGAGTGGTTGTGCCCTCGAGGGCCCAGTGAGCTGGCGGTGCTTGGGTCCTGGCCACATGTGAGCCTCCTCCAGGTGAGTGGATGCCCTGTGTTATCCTGCCCTCAGAACCACCAGGAGAAAACAGAGCGAGGCCCACGTGTGTGTGTGCATGCTTGGGTGTTGTGGAGCCGCAGGAGGAGGCTTCCTGGCTGGCCCTCCAGAGGCTGTAGAGGCGGCAGTTAAGGTTGCTCATGGCTGGCCCTATGATCCTTCCTTTCTGAGACCCTGCTTGCTCTCTCTCTTCTCCAGTCTGCTTTTGTATATTTTGTGTCCATGTCACTAGACCCTCTCAATGGTTCAAAACTTTCATTTGACTTAGATTGCCTAACAGTTGTCTCCCTTCTAAGGCTGTTCCCAACTGTTATTGCCCAAGGTTATGAGGTGACAGCTCCTTATAGATACCTCTAGCAAGCACAGTGACACTGCATCAGAGGATACAATGACAAGTGAAGGCTCTTGATTTAGAGGTCTATTTCTACCTGGCTTGATCTCTTTACTTTTCAGTTAAGAGAACAGAACGAGGGCTCAGCAAATCATTATCATCATCATAATTAATAATATAGCTAGCAGGGCTCGGTGGCTCAGCCTGTAATCCCACGCCTTTGGGAGGCTGAAGTGAGTGGATTACCTGAGCCCGCGGGTTCGAGACCCGCCTGGGCAGCGAGACCTCATCTCTGCAATAAATAAACAAAAATCAGCCGGGCGTGTTAGTGCGTGCCTGTAATTCCGGCTATTTGGAAGGCTGAGGCGGAAGATCGCCGGAGCCCAGCAGGTAGAGGCTGCGGTGGCCGGGAGCAGCCACTGCACTCCAGTCTGGGCGACAGTAAGACTCCAACTCAAAAAAAGAAAAAAAAAAAAAAATATATATATAGCTTATGTTAGTTACTGTGCTTCAGGTGTTGAGTTCAGTGCATCATTCCTACTACCTCACTAAATCTTCACAGCATCAGAAGAAGAACCCATTTTACGGTTTAGAGAACTGAGGCACAGATAGGCTAATGGAGTACCTGCAGAGCAGGGACGTGGTTTGACAACAGAGCCCTTACGCTTTAACTATCGTGCTCGTCTGATACTGTTGTGAATAAAGCACCCACACGTGTCTGTAGAAGGGTAAGTGCCCCATATGAGATAGCTTCTATTAATTTTAGGTTGTCACAAGGCGCTTACCAAGACTTCTGTTGTGATAATGATAAAGCTCAGCTTTCAACAACCCATATCAAATTCTGTGATTATGGAAGTCTAGTCACCACGTCTCCGAAATAAACACAAGGCGTTGCGGGTTTAAAGTATGGTGCAGTACACGATGTCGTCCATCAGAGAGGGTCGTCGCTTCTCTCGGGATACTAGGACAAAAGATGGCGGTGGCAGAGTTGGGGGCGCGGCTGCCAACTCCGAGCCCCGGCCGACATTGGGCGGGACCGGGCGACGCCACGT
>NW_007245721.1:175587-205302 GCF_000164805.1 Carlito syrichta
CCGCCCCGCCTCCCGCCCGTAGCGCCTGCGCCAGCTCCCTCTTGTCCGGCTCAGCCTCATGGAGCATGCGCACTACACGTTACTCGGGCGGATCCACCCTCCCCGCTGCGCCCTGATTGGCGAATCCGCCCCCAGCTCGCGTCCTAGGTCGGCGCTCAGCTCCCGCGCTTGTGCATGCGCCACACGGTGGCGCAGGGAGCCTGTCGCTTATCGCCCAGGCCGCTGTACACGGCGGGGACAGGCGGGGCAGTCTTGCTGCATCCGGGTACTCCAGTCGCTCCTGGTTTCGCCGTACCCGTCTCCACGAGCTCGGTGGAGTATGTTCTCCAGGGCCCAGGTGAGGCGGGTTCTGCAGCGGGTGCCCGGGAAGCAGAGATTCGGCATCTACAGGTTCCTGCCCTTCTTTTTTGTCCTGGGAGGAACGATGGAGTGGATCATGATTAAAATGCGCGTGGGCCAGGAGACCTTCTGTAAGTGAGGGTGTAGCAGCCTCCATATCCTTTTAGGAAAGCACGAGACGGCAGAGATCCGTTTTTCTGGGTGGCATTCTTAGTTTGCAGAGCGCTCCTACTCAGAGCGCTGAGCTGCTTTTACCTTTGGACAAGTGCAGTTCCATTCGCTTGGCAGTGGAGACCGGCCCCGCTCTCCTTCCTACACTTTGAGGAGAGGACACGTAGCTCCAGTCCTCTCAAGCCTGCCCTTCACCCCTTCTGGTGACATTGTTTGGGCCTAAGGAACAGATTTGCTTACGGCAACCATAGAGTAAGGTGGATCGTGAGGATTCATTGGAAACTCCTGCTCACTCCAGTCCAAACCCTGGAGGGGGCTGCTCTGCCAGGCTTGGCAAACTACCACTGTCTTTACAGGGTAGTTATTGGCACTAGGTCGTTGGCCTGACGTCAGATGTTCAGCACTGAAAAGAATGCTGGGCAACCCCCTCAGGTCCCCTCCCACTGTGGGAGCTTTTCCGTCTTCTAAATAAATCCTACTTTAAAAAAAGGAATGTCCCCGGCAGCTGACTCTGTGTTCTGTAATTGACGAGCAATAAAAAAAAATAAAATAAAAATTAAAAAAATATGTTTAACATTGCTTTGCTGAGCACTAACTCTGGGCAGGCCAGTTTCTTTCAGGAAAACTTTCCCAACTCCTAGGCCCTTTCTGAAAGCTTTGCCCCTCTCCTTAACACTGTATCACTTGTGAATTGCCAACCCACGTCTAAACAAATTGTTACATTAGTGATTTCTAAAGATATTTAGTCCTTCTGCTCCTCTATTTATTATTTAGTGAGCACCCTTGAGAGACTATAATGAACAAGACAGAGGGTTCCTCATTCGAGAGCTCTAATGGGAAAGATCATAAAGAGTTACCATTAAGCGAGATCAGCGCGGTGAGAGGGAAATGGGAGGAGCATAGAAGTCTTAGGTAGGTGCCCCCCTGGACTAGATGGTGCGGGGAAGGCTTCTAGAAGCAGTTACCAGTAACTGGTAGGATCTGAAGATTGAGTGGTGTCAGCCAGATGAGGGTAAGGTTTGTGGAGTTGAAAGTGTTCATGGCAGTGGTAAGAGTACTTGTGTGAGAGTATGCTGTGTTTGAGAGAGATTGAAACAGATGGTGGGGGTTGGCCGGGGGTGGGGGTGGCTAGGAGGGTAACTGGGCAGGGCCACAAAGGGACTGGAGAACCAAGAACGGATCCCAAGGAGTGAGGGGTTTTAAGCAGAGGATTTGACATGTGTGGAGAAAGGCTCCTTGTGCAGAGGAGATTGGCGGAAACACTTAGGCTGTATGGCTGTCCAGATATGAGATGGTGGCTGGTCTGTGTTGGGGACAGAAGGGATGCCACAAAGTGGGTGGAGTTGAGAGACACCCCAGAGGTGGTACTGACAGGGCTTGGTAACTGAGTGGGCTCAGGAGGTAAGGAGTAGAGGTTTCTGGTGGGACAGCTGGGGCAGGGGTGTTCTTGAAGGTGCAGAACACAGGCAGGGCCATCCTGGGCTTCATTTGGGATGTGCTAAGGTGGAGATGGTTATACAGATCTGAAGCTCAGGAGGCAGATCTGGGCCAGAAGTCAGAATTTGTGGACCATTCACAAATTGTGATGACAGACAAGTCCCAACATATCTTTTTTTAAAAAAAATTTTATTTTAAAGACGTGGGGTACAATTCTGGATTAGGTACGTAAGTGGTCATTGTACAGGTGAAATTTGGGTCCCCCTCTGGTTCCACGTCACCTGATTTGGGATCAGTTATTCTTACTGATGTTTTGTACCCCCCCAACTCAAGCATTTTAAGGGTGACTGAGAATGGCCAGAGACAAGAAAGGAAACCAGCAAGATTTGTTATCACAGTAGACAAGAGGTTAAAGAAGTTTGATCTGTGAAGGGGCGGTAAGCCCCACCCCCAACTTGTTGAGAGGATGGGATCAGAGCTGGGGTGGCAGGAATAGCTTGGGAGTTAGCTGGGAGAGTTTTTTTTTTTTTTTTTTGAGTTGGAGTCTCACTGTCACCCAGGCTGGAGTGCAGTGTCATGCTCATGGCCACCGCAGCCTCGACCTGCTGGGCTCAGGCAATCCTTCCACCTTAGCCTTCCAAGTAGCTGGAACTACAGGTGTATGCTACCACACCTGGCTAATTTTTTATTTATTGTAGAGATGAGGTCTCGGCTAGTTGTCCCAGCTGGTCTTGAACCCGTGGGCTCAGGAAATCCTCTTGCCTCGGCCTCCCAAAATGCTGGGGTTATAGGCTTGAGCTACCACGCCCAGCCTGGAAGAGTTCTTTACTGGTGACTTTTCTTTGAGAAGCAAGAGTTTGTGGCCATTTGAGGGTGGCTGAAGGGTCTCAATCATAGGCATCTCAGTAGACCCAATTCGAGGCATCAGTTAGCTTCTCAGTTCACAGCAAGCAGGGTGAGGTATGAGGAAGTTGGGTTAATGTGTGGTTGGGGCTTTGAAGGTGTGTCAAGAAGTTAAGATATTGATAGGAGTGTGAAGGACTTTCAGCTGGTTTAGCAGGAGTGGTGGCTGGGGTGGGGGGAGGTGGGAAGACAGGGCTAAGGGCCTGGGGAAGAAACTGGTGAGGCCCAAGGACAGGAAGGCTAGAAGGTGGTAGAAGTGGTGATCTGAACCAAATTCTCTCAGAGGAGCACTGCAAGTGATTCAGATATGAGTATTTTAAATGCCTGTTTCTTAACCTATTCAAACCTTTTGTTTGACACAGATGATGTCTACCGTAGAAAAGCCTCAGAAAGACAATATCAGAGAAGGCTGGAAGAAAAATGAGACTGAACTTCAGCTATCAATAAAGTGAATATAAATTTCCCTACTGGTTTCAGTGCCTTTAAAAATGTACTTTTCAGATCCCGTGTTCTTATTTATTTTTTATTTTTTAATTTTTTTTGAGTTGGAGTCTCACTCTGTCACCCAGACTGGAGTGCAGTGGCTGCTCCCGGCCACTGCAGTCTTGACCTGCTGGGCTCCTGCGATCTTCCGCCTCAGCCTTCCAAGTAGCTCGAATTACAGGCGTGCGCTACCACACCCAGCTAATTTTTTTGATTTATTGTAGAGATTAGATCTCACCAAGTTTCCCAGGCAGGTCTCAAACCTGCAGGCTCAGGCAATTCACTCACTTCAGCCTCCCAAGGCGCGGGGTTATAGACTGAGCCACCGAGCCTCGCTCCCTTGTTCTTATATAGCTTGTTCTTTAGCAGTTGCACAGTATTCCAATAATTGCCTTTACAGAAAATTTTTATAGTTTTGCAACCTCTGCTTGAATCCTTCTCAACTAATTGCTGGATAGCACTTGTGGGAAAATTATTTCCTCCTAAAACACCCAATGAATCTAGTCACATGAAATATTTCTTAAACAATTCAAGGAACAATCAGGATAAATAAAGCTTTTCAGTACAGTCTGAATTGTTTGTGAAGTCCTTTGTTTTTAGGCAACTAATGATAACCTTATTTGCTTTTTTGCAGAATTCAACTTAAACCATGGGTACATTCTCCATTGCAAGCTCATTTAAACCAGGATAATGATACAGATTACATTTCTACCAGCTACCGTTTTAAAAACTTTTTTCTAGGATGATGGGAATTCCTGACAAAACACATTACTTATGCTAGTGCTCTTGGGAACAAAAATAAGCCCCTCCCTTGCCTGGCTCCTCTAACATACCAGGACCTCCATGAGGACTGTGGGCAACAGGCTTCACACCATTCTGTGATGGAGATGTTGCTCTTTCATCCAGCTGGTAAAGACCACGGCAACTGCTCCTTCCGTAAGTGAATCTACACAAGGTATAGGCACTGAGTATCCATATACACCGAGTATCCTTGTTAATGATCTCTGCCACATAGTCTCCTGAAACTTTCTAGAGCGTTTTTTCTAATTTAAGTTAGTCCACTTATGTTAGAACCAAATTCAGTAAAGAACCACTAACTACTCAGATATTAAAGCACTATCCACAGCAAGCCCAGAGTCATGTCTGGGAGAAGGCTTGAATGTGAAGGCCAATAATAACCAATGCGAGGGAGAGGACCGTGATTCACTGTATTCTCATGCCCAGTTGTGTCATCTAGGATCCGGTGAACCTAATCTTATAGATATACGATAAGGCTGCTGTATAAGAAAACTGTGATATGATTCAATTACATAGCTATATTCCATATCCCCCTTGCCCACCCCCAGTTTTAGAAGTTTAATATTAGATACACATAGAGAATTGTAACACACATATTTTACAAATAATAATAAACACTAATAAAACCATCAGTCAGCTTCTGTGTCTGCTATGGAATAATTCTCTGGCCCATCCTCCTGCATCTTCCCCAGAGAGAACCATTAGCCTGAATTTTGTATTAGCTTTTCCTAGGTTTTTCCTCTCCATTTCTTTTTTTCCTTTCCATTAGAGTGTTGATTTGTTAAAGGACAACAAGCTTTGGAAAATGACAGGACAACTTCTGACTTTTAGGCAAGTAGACTAGCAAAGCAATTACTGTATTCAATGGAAGACACACTTTCAGAGCACACTAAGTTGGCTGCTATAAGAATGCATCTTTGTTAACCATGGAGCATGCTTTTAACTTTTCTTCAAAAATACTTCTTAACTCTCCTACTAGGAATACGAGTCTACCCTACTTATCAAACACTGGAACTACTTAAGGGAACTTAAAATAATTACAATGCTTTTTTTTTTTTTTAAGTCAAAGTCTCACTCTGTTGCCCAGGCTGGTCTCGAATCCTTGGGCTCAAGAGGGCAAGTCTCACCATATTGCCCAGGCTGGTCTTGAACCCCTAGGCTCTGGCAATCCTCTCACCTCCGCCTCCCAAACTGCTGGGATTACAGGTGTGAGCCACTGCACCTGGCAGAACTACAGTTTTTATATGCCAATTACAGAATGGCAGCATCCCCTGGTGTAATCTATAAGGCAAAAATTTTTAATAAATTAAAAAAACTATAGAACTTATTCCAGAGTAATGAAAATCTAATTAGCATTTATTGCTAGAACTCTACCTCCAATGTGGTGTTGGGGGAAGAACATAAGCTTTGGGACGTCATTTATCATTTGGTAGGGAAAGTACCTAAGTCAGGCATACAGTCAATAATAGATGAGGCTTGTTTTTGTTCTCTTCTGGAATTTTTGCCTAAATCCTTGATGAAATAATCTCTTTCTTTTTGTGTGTATGCCTGAATTTTTCACTGAGGTAACTCTTTTTTTTTTTTTGAGTTGGAGTCTCACTCTGTCTCCCAGGCTAGAGTGCAGCAGCGTACTCATGACGCCACCACAGCCTCAATCTGCTGGGCTCAGTGAATCCTTTTGCCTCAGTCTTCAAGTAGCTGGAACTACAGGCATGCACCACCATGTCCAGCTAATTTTTCTTGCTTTATTGTAGAGATAAGGTCTTGCCAAGTTGCCTAGGCTGGTCTTGAAACTGTGGGCTCAGACAATCCTCTTACCTGGTCCTCCCAAAGTGCTGGGATCACAGAGGTGAGCTACCATACCCAGCCTAGTTAGCTCTGCTTTCATTTAGCTGACCTAGCATACTTCCAATCTAAAAAATCAAACAAAATAACAGTATTTGTTTGCTTATGGTGTTCGGCTGGGATGTTTTAACTATACATCAATGATCATTCAAAATATGCTCATGAAGCCAGGCATGGTGGCTGATGCCTGTAATCCCAGCACTGTGGGAGACAAGAGCATTGCCTGAACTCAGGGGTTTGAGACCAGCCTGAACAACATGGCGAGACCTTGTCCCTACAATAAATCAGAAATTTAGCTACTTGGAAGGCTGAGGTGGAAGGATCACCTGTCCAGCAGGTCGAGGCTGTGGTGGCTGTGAGCGTACACTCCAGCCTGGGTGACAGAGACTGAGACTGCGACTCAAAAAAAAAAACCTCATGAGCACAGGTGGCAGGCAGTACAGTCCCAAATTCAGGAGGGCAAAAACACAGGGATTTGCAAAGTGACATTAGAGGAAAATAACTGGTTGATTTTACCAACATGGGAATGCACGGTGACGTTTTAAGAGCTTATAAACATGTTAAAGACACACCTGGGTCAACCATTTCTTCTAGCCACAGACAAGCTATTTGAAGTGGGTTATATACTGCTTTTGTAATAGAGGACATGGTTTCCTCACTTTCTGCCCTCAGTAACATTCTCTTCAGTTTTAAGTTCGACCTGCATTTCTGCCCGTGCTGAGGACATGTTAGGAGTTCCTTAACTGTCAGCCTGAGAAGTGTGTGGGACACTTCAGGGTATAGTCTGACTACATTTGGCTCTGTTAATGAAGCTTGAGCCCTGAACCAGAGGTCTGGACAATGACTTTCATCTCCATCTGAGGATCCTTCTCTTAAATTGGCAGTCACATCCTTGTCAGCATGAAATCAGGGTCTGTAGGAGTTAAATCTGCTTGAAACTAACATCTAACACAACTTTTAACAGAACACCCAAACCTGGTTAATCCAAATCACTTTGCAAACTCCATTTTTATTTGGATTAAAAAGCTTTAGATGGACAAACATATGATACATACATGTTATAAGACTAGTTACCACTTAAACCTCAGATGATGTTATGATACAGAAATTAGAATAAACCAAGTTTTAATCAGGTCTGAAAATGTTCAAGCTGAAAGTCAACACCAATTTGGGGATTTTACACAAATAAATGTCCTCCCTCAACTTTTCCTCATAGGAATAGAAGGGTGGGCTAAAAAAGAAAACAATTAAAGGCCTTTTAAAACAGTTGGCTGACAAACTTGCTATTTTAAACCTATAGGTTTTCCCCCACTGTATAAACAGAATTCTTCTCCACAGGAACTTATATGTTTTAAAAACATTTAGGCCATTATACTTTCTAAGCCACATTACTACAGTTTCTAAAACTTATGAAAAAAAGATGTGTAGTTTACTTGTACTTTATTTTCTTAAGTCAGGATTTTTTTGGTTTTTCTTTTTTGGAAGATGGCTGACTCAAACCTCAAATCTTGTATCCTAAATATTAAGTGATATCCTTCAAGTTAATATACAGAAAGACATGATTCTAAAATAAATACATAGGCTTTTTTTGTTTTTAATGTAATAAGGACCTGCCTAATGGTATTCTGGGTTGGCTCTGCATTGCCATTAAGTTCCTGGCTGGATCTACAGTTCCTATAGCACCTCTAGGCACTGGGAGAGAGTCTGGAGGAGGAGTGCTCTGGCTTCTAATGCCCCACTTGGCCCACAGTGAAGAGTTTTTAGAGGCTCCCCAAAGAAATCTCATCCAGACTTTAACAAGGGAAATAAAATGAATGCATGAAATAAATAAATAATTTAACCAAAACTAACTTTCATGTTCTTTGGTGTAATCCAAGGATGTCTAGAAACAAAATAATCTGATTGCATTATATAGTCCATGATGATTCAATAGCCCAAACCAGGAACTGAAGATTCCGTTTAACAATAAGGTACTGACATACTACTGCAATACATTTTTTAAAATTCAAAATTATTTAAAATACTTGATGAAAATTGAGATCCAGTGGTTGACTAAGGCAATTAAGTTACAAGGGGCTCCTGTATTTAAAGTATTTAGATACAAGAGATTTTTTTCCATTCTATACTTTTTTGCCCTCATGATTTAGTAAGTACAGTAATTAAACATCTGGGTACTGATTCATAGCAGATTAAAAGGAAAAACTATCCTCTGAGAGTTACTCTCAACTTACAAACAGAAGTAGAAGCTCTACTACAATGGCAACCACCCTGTAACAATAATGCAAGTGAAATAGTGTTCCATGTCTGTCACTTCCTACTGTCTAAGCCTCATAGCCTGCCTCCAAATGTTTATTCTAGAGTTATATAAGAAAGATAAGGTCATCAAACTGAAGTGTTTGAGATTTGTAATGGTCTTTTTAGTGGCATTTTCTTGGTTCTTAAGTTCTGTAATTCAAAAGCACAAGCAAAATTTCAAAAAATCTTTTAGGAAGTATTAAATTTCTGGTTGGGAATTGCAACCCCAAAACTTAGAATAAAAAAAAAAAAGCCACATCTGATAACGAGGAAATAATGAATACTAAAACATTTGCATATGCAGGCAATCTAACTTTTCACAACTATGCTTCTGATGCAGTTCATATCCTTTCCCTATGTTAGGTGTTATGTTTAAAAATAAATCACCCCAGTCGGGCTCGGTGGCTCAGCCTGTAATCCCATGCCTTTGGGAGGTTGAGGTGAGTGGATTGCCTGGGCCCGCGGGTTCAAGACCCGCCTGGGCAACTTGGCAAGACCTCATCTCTACAATAAATCAAAAATAGCCGGGCGTGGTAGCGTGCGCCTATAGTTCCAGCTGCTTGGAAGGCTGAGGCAGAAGGATCGCCGGAGCCCAGCAGGTCGAGGCTGCGGTGGCCGGGAGCGGCCATTGCACTCCAGTCTGGGCGACAGAGTGAGACTCCACTCAAAAAAAAAAAAAAAAAAAAAAAAAAAAAATTTATATATATATATAAAAATCACCTCCATGCACAACTTAATGCTTTCTTTCAAGATGAACTTCAATGTTTTTCAATGTAACAGATTTAAAATTTTAAATCATCTAACATGTATAGGCATAGAGTGTGAATTCATTATAAACTGATCAAAATACCCTTAGAAACTTACCTGCCAAGACTAACTATAATTCAGGGTTGTGCACATGTTTTGCAAAAATTACTGACACCATAGAGGTCTAACTAAACACAAGAAAAAGCGCTTTTCCCCTCCTGGTGTCCAAGAAGTACACCAGCTGCAGACGGATACACAGCACTGGTTATAGATTTCTGTAGTGAGCCTCTGAGTTTATAGAGCAAATGTGCCATGTCTGTCAAATATCTAAAACCTAAATAACCACCTTTCAAAGAAAGCACTTCACCTGTAAGAAACAGCTTTTGCGCAAAGTGGCTTAGTATTCAGGCACATGAGACAAACACAGGTACACTCTCCTCTCTCAGATGTAAACTAGGACATACTTCACATTTCATTATCAATTGAAACTAAGTTGTAAACGCTTGGTTTTTTTTTTTCCATTTTGTTGTTCTTTTATAAAAAAACAAACAAACCCCAAGACCCCCAAAAACAAACAACAGAAACTCCAAGCCAAGACAAAACCTCTGATGGTTTCAGTTCCATGGCAACAAGTAAAAAGATAAAACTCCAAGTCTACATATACAACCAATTATGAAACTGGTTTTAAACAAAGGAAACATATGCAAAAAAATCTTTGTGTATTTGATAAAGTCAACTTAATGTAACAAAAACAAATTGAAATAGCTTATTAAAAGAGTTCATATATAAAAATGGCCTTGTGATGTACCGGAAAATGCAATAAAAATTATCCTTTGTTCCTTCCCCCCACCCCAGTAACTAAAATGGCTACTGTTCCACAACTCTTTATGCTTCTATAAAAGAAATGTAATGATGTGATTAAATGTTTTCTAGATTGTATGCTTGGCGAATGTTGAGGGTGTCTCGGAGCATCAAATCTCGAAGGCGCCAGAGGGCGTCTGCCATGGTGGTATGGGCCCCTTTACTTTTCAGCCAATGAGAAGGCAGGCGGCTTTCCTGTTCCTTTGACAAATGAACATCGCGTCTTCGAGCTGAAAATTAAAGTGCAGAGAAAAAGAAATTGGAATTTTACAGTGACAAAATCTCCCTCAGTTCTAAGGTCTGATAAACTTATTAAAATGTAAAAACACTTAATATTTAATTAATATGAATTTTAACTCCAGAAAATTCCCTGGCAAAATTTCTTCTATCAGTTTATTAGGCAATGAAAAATCAGATCATCAATGTTTTTTGTAAGCACTCCAATATTTAATAATTACTTCAATTGGTTTTTTTTATGCTTGTTTTTTGAGTTGGAGTCTCACTCTGTCGCCCAGGCTGTAGTGCAGTGGCATGCTCACGACCACCGCAGCCTTGATCTGCTGGGTTCAAGTGATCCTTCGGCCTTAGCCTTCTAAGTAAGTAGCTGGAACTACATGCACATGCCACCATGCCCAACTTATTTTTTTTTTATTTACTGTTGAGATGAGGTCTTGCCAAGTTGCTGGTCTCAAGCCTGTGAGCTCAGGCAATCCACTCACCTTGGCCTCCCAAAGTGCTGGGATTATAAGTGTGAGCCCCCATGCCCGGCCTCAATTACTTCAATTGTTAACAAAAATGCCTAAAAAGGCAAAACATGTAAAGGAAATTATACCTACTATTCAAAAGAAATCAAATTATCAAATTTGGTTTAGAAATGAAAAACAAGTAGAAACTTCCAAATTTCTCTCTAGAAACTACACAAGTTACTTCATTTAGTATGTACTGAAAAACTACATTAGGTCTGTTGAACTAAAAGAATAACTTGATAAATGCTTTTCAGTATTTCTTCCTTTTGTTAAACTGAGGTGAAATAAATTTTAATTTACCCTAATGCAGTTATACTAATGCCCAAGTGACTGAAAACTAATTTTTAAAAGTCAGAATATATTTAAAAAGATGGCAGTGATGATTATGAAGAAACTAAGCTTTGAAATTTGGCAAAAAACCCTGATGTCAATATGCAAAGAAACTCTAAAACAGTCTATGAAATGTAAAATTTATTTTAATAGTATATTTAAAAAAAAAGGAATGCATCAATAGCAGAGAGAGGACCTGAGGAAGTTTTATTTGGAAGGACTTACCTGCCAGGGTCTGATCCCACTTGCTAATGCTGTTGGACTCAGCACTGAGTCCTTCAATGTATTTCAGGTAGGCCTCTGAATGGAGAAGCCGTTGGGTCTTCGGTGGAGGAGCCACAAACATGGGTGTTGTTGGCTGCTGTATGACAGGGGGTCCGGCTGGATGTGGACCGGGGTATGGAGGTGGTGCCTGCTGCCCTGGAGGCCCCAAAACTCCCACCTGAAAGCATGGGAACACATGGTGAGACAAAATAATACTGCACCTATTCTGAGAAGGAAGATAACTAGAATTATGTCAAATCCTAGAAAATCAAACTGGGAGGCTCACCTGTTGTCCATAGGGACTTCCACCTGCTGCTGGAGTCCCTACCATAGGGGCCACTCCTTGGTTCATCACACCTGTAATTCAGAATGCAATGGCACAATTAGAGGCTCTGGGTTGAGATAACTAAAAAACTAGTGTCTGATAAGAAATGATGCCATTTATAATGCAAACTTATGAATGTCTGCCCTTGAGTCTTGGGGATAGGAATCCTAAGACCCCAAACAGGATTCAAATAGAAAATTCTTTTGTTTCTAGGTACTTAAAGCACAACACTAGTATAACTTGTCAGATGTACATCAAGTACTCATGGGTTAGAAATGATTTGAAGCCTACATAAAATCTTAATATTTCCTGTAAGTTATAGTCAGAATACACCTCTATTTTCAGGGTATTTTTCTTCTGACAATACATTCTCCTGCAGTTGAAGTCTGTGTTTCATTTCAACAGGAATGGCACTGGAATCAGGCTCAGCAGTAAACAATGTGCCAGGACAGTAAAGACACAAGGGAAGAGGCTGTGAAAGCGCACAGTTAAATGAGCTTTGTGGACGCTAAAGGCAAAGCCTGGCTATTCCCTCACAGACCACCAGCACCTGGTTCTAACTGCAGTCACTAGTGTAGGCAGAGAGAGGACCTTTCCATCTGACAGAGCAGCACTCTGAAAAGGAATCACCTGGAAGTGCAGAGGCCTTATTGCTATCACTTTATATGTAAAATGACAAAGGAACAGAGAAAGACTTCGTGGCCCTACTACATTTGTATTATGTCTCTGGTAATTTTGTAAACTTCCTCCAGTGAATGCTCACAAGCAATTGTTGTCTCACAGGCACTAACTGATAATAATGAGATGTCCTAAATTTAGTATTCAAGGCTATTTTTCATCTCAGAGCCATACATTTGCTAGTCTAATAAATTATAGAAATAGAAAATGGATCCAATTCATTAAAAACAAACAAACCACAACCAAAACTGTAGTGAGCTGTTCTTCAAAGCTTAAATAAGTTCTGCTGGTTGTGTGGATCAAAAGGAGGTTAACGTCATAGTCTATGGTGTCTGTGAATTAAAAATGCTGCTATTGTGACCAGGCAGAAGCACCTCATCATTCTAAAGTTCAGATCTGTTTCACGAATTTGCATGTCACCCTGTGCAGGGGCCATGCTAATCTCTGTACCATTTGTTCCAAATTTAGTGTATGTGGTGCAGAATTGAGCAATAAGGTTCAAATTGTTAAATGTCACTTCCAGGAAGTATTAGACATCCTCTTATTTGTTAGAGAAAAAATAATAAGTTAAAAAAAAAACCTCTGTTTAAAAAGCAGAGATTTTTATATCCCAAAAGTGTACTTAAATCACCATAGTTGGATCCTGATAATTATTCATGAAGGAATGAAGAGGTTGTGGTGGGTAAGCTGCTACTCCAGAAACATATTATTAACCCCTGCACCCCACCTTATGCCTCAGGACACTCATCCACCTTAGACTCTACAACACAGTGTGACTCTCTAAGCTGCTTACATCATTGCTTTGCAGGGCAGGTCAAACAAATCAGCAAGAACCTTTGCCATTCCATGGGCAGCTGGTGAGAACATGAGCTGAGTCACCAGAAGAGCTCATTTAATCCTCTGCTGCTCCTGACCAGACATGTGCATGTGTAAGCACTAAGAACGTAAGCACTGTCTCCCTGACTATAACTGGGTATGTTGTGTTTCCTTCAAATCAATTTAGAATCTCAAAAAGGGGTAAAGGAAAATAGCTATGTCCTAACATCCACCAAAAGGGTAGAGTGTACTGGCATTAGTTTTGGCTCTTACTGAGTACTACTTACATCCAGAAGGTACCAACTCCAGCCTGGTTTTACTGACTGAGATATTCTGTGCCAAGGTGAGAAGACAAAGAATTAAGGCCAATAGGAACACCTATTTAATGATTGACACCTGCTGTAACAGTAAGTCATATACAGAACACAGGTTTCATAATGAAGCACCCACCCCCACAAATATTTCCTCCTCTGGGAAGATCTGGAACAAATGCTTCTGAGGAGTTATGGCCATACTTTAAGCAACACTCACGGTGTGGCTGGAGGCTCCAGGCCAGGCCACCAGGTTTGCTCACCCTGCGCACTGCTGGGTCCATCTCTGAAGCATTGTTTGGAATCCTGCAAAACCCTACTGTTGTAGGTCCAACACTAGTGTAGGAAAATCTAACAACCTTCCACCCACACTGTATCATCTGGGTCAGGCCTTAGCTGATGTTTTAGGTAATGGACCAAATGCTATCCCAAGTAATCTAAAGATCACATTCCTTCCAACTAGATAATAGCTAAGAGATCCTTTGCATATGATGGCAATTAAAATGGGAACTTGTGATTTTTCTTTCATTTAAGTCTTCTTTAATCTTTCAGCTTGCTAATTCATTGTAAAATGAAATGATGTAGCTATTTCTGGACTCCATTTATATATTTCTATTTGAAAGAACTTCTGAGCTTCTGCTGACAGACCAGTGTCCATAGCTAGTGGGGTAGGCTAGGATGTTCTTTAAAATGTTATGTCATGTTTCTTAGGGGACTCATATACCGGAAACTAATTCTGTGAAAATTCTTTGTTCCTAAGAACTACTGAGTGAAAAATTTTTGAAGAGTTCTATGTTAGTGACTCTGTAATTCCCTTAAAAGGGTTGCTTGAGGAAGAGTAGATATACCTTGTGAGATAAGAATTGCACCAGTGGAAAAAATGCACTCAGGAGTAAAAAGTGCTTTTATATGTGACTCTGAACTAGCAATATGGGAAATTTCATTCACTGATAAGAGGTCATGACCTGCTAGGCTGTTTGGCTTTTTGAGCACATGTCACATTACTTGAGTGATTCCAGAGTATGCCTCTTGCCCCTTGGTCTGCTGAGTCTGGCCTCTTGCCCCTTGGTCTGCTGAGTCTGTCCTCCTGTGCTGCTGCCAGGCAGCTGGGTGCATAAAGCACAAGTGCTGGGCCACCTGCTCAATGCACAGGACAGGCCCTGCTGCTGACAACCTTGGGATTCTCAGTAAGGGAAGGCCTGGCCACAACGGGCAGCAGGTGCCTCCTGGAACAACTGGCTGAGGGAGGAAAAAGAGAATATGAAAATGAGATTAATGAGTGAATGAGGATGAAGTTCTTACCCGGTGGTGGGATGCCTGGGAGGCCAGGCACACCTGGCGGAAGATGGTGGGGTGGAGGCCCCCCAGGGTGAAGTGGCTGCATGCTGCCCATGCTAACAAGGCCATCAACTGGGCCCTGCAAAGGTGGAAGACCTGGCGGATAGCCACCCATCATGCCTTGAAGGACACAACAAATTTCAGACATGCATCATTAACATGCAACATGAGCTAAGTAATAACAAACCCCCCACATGCACTACTGATGAATAAAGCACCCTTAGTACTGCATGATATAACGGCAATTAGTGCAATTATTTTGTTGCAATAATGAACAAAATAAACAGTTACAAATATGAAACCCAACATTTCTGGATGAATTAGTACTTAGTACACAATTATTTGTAGTTATTTTCCCTGAGATAAATATGCTACATTTTTTCATTTAAATAATAAAAAGTTCTAGTAACAGCCTTTCCAAAGTCATATTTATTGCAAGCTGTTCAAACAGAGTGACCAGTTCTGCCGACTGCAATTCTAATAGAATAGTATAAACCCCATCATTCCACTCTGCCCACACTCATATGCCTGTCATGGATACACATGAGGGAAATCAAAATGGAGGGAGATGAGGTGCACAGTCCTGATCACAAAGCATGGTTCTCCAGCTTGGGGGAAAAACTTTTCAAGACTTCTATATCTACTTCTCCTTCCTTCTAGCCTCATCACTGCTGGCAAGAATGGATTGGCTTGAGCTGAGGAACAGCTTCTAAGGCCATCACAATGACTGACGTTTCATCTTTAGATTTCAAAACATGATAAAGTAAAGATAAAACTTAAACCCTCCCAAACCAACCAAAGCCCAGTCACTCAGAAGCTTATACATAGACCTTAAGTAGGAACGGCTGGAGAATCAGGCTCTGCTGTCATGAGAAAATGCCAATTGTCATCACTGTCTCCAAGCTCAAATGTCCTCAGATAAACCTTCAGTCAACAGGGTGCATTTTAATTGAAGCCCCAATTTTTTTGTGTACAGAGCTTTATTTCTTTATTTTGAAAGTGCACCTTCACATAACAAATTATTTTCTGCTGGCTAGGGAAGAGTTTCAGCAAACAAGTATTTCTGGCAAAAGGAGTAAAATAAGATAAAACATTCAAAATGAAAGGACTCACCTATCAAAAGACCTTTAAACCACAAAGCATTTTTTTAAAAAACAAGAAAAGCAACTTGACTTTTCTGGGATTTGTAACAATCACGATGAACAAGATACAAAGCTCCCCCCAGAATGCAATCACCTTTGGTCATAGCTTCTCACAAAGGGAAGGTTGAGGGACTGGTGCCAAACCTCATTTTTATAAAATACTCTCTGTAGGGGGACTTTGGGAAACAATGGAAAACTTCAGATTTTGAGAATTTTACACTTTGACTTTCCCTTAAGAATTATTTGAAATATATTTATTTACAAAAGTTTAGTCTTTTAAAGTTATGAAATTACTACAAATTCTGAGATCAATTCACCCTGTTTCACTAGTCATGTCTAAGCTGACTGAAAAACTTATATAGACCAAACAGACAATTTTAAATGGTATTATCTCTATACATGAAATAGGAATATGAATTTCAATTTTTTTTTGAGTCAGAGTTCACTCTGTCGCCCAAGTTGGAGTGCAGTGGCATACTCACAGCCACCATAGCCTTGACCTGCTGGGCTCAGGCAATCCTTCCGCCTCAGCCTTCCAAGCAGCTGGAACCACAGGCGTGCGCCACCACGCCCAGCTAATTTTTTGTTATTGTAGGGATAGGTCTCGCCATGTTGCCCAGGCTGGTCTTGAACCCAGGGGCTCAGGCAATCCTCTTGCCTCCGCCTCCCAAAGTGCTGGGATTACAGGCATGAGCCACAGCATCTGGCTATGAATTTTTTTTTAATGAGCGTTCAGAGTAAAAACTACTTTTGAACAGACACCATCATCTTATATATGAGGAGATCCAATGCTACCAACTACCTTTTAACCACACCACCAGTTATAGCTTTTAGGGATAAATAGGTGGGAAATTTAAGGATGTTTAGGAGGCTTTGCTTTCAATTACAAAAGCCCATCTGAACGCAGCCTTCAAAGGCTGTGGTTGAAGAAAGTATTAAGAACTTAAAGACATGACACTTGTCTTCATTAAACTGTACTTTGGCATTTATTATCCCAGTCACATGTGTTCAAATGAGCTTCAATGCTTGTAAGCAAAGCTGGTCTCAGACAGCAACAAGGCTAAGACTCAGGCCCTAAGCAACCTGTAAGATCATAAAAAAATCATCCTCTTAGCTGCAAAGTTCCCACTGAGGATCAAAGACTGGTTACTGTAAAGAATGCTTACCCTTCACCCCCATGAACCAGAAATCTGGCCAGCACACCCTAAATTATAGAGCAGGTGCTTTCTAGAGGGCCTATCCTCCTCACCCATAGAGCTCTATGATGTTATTCCCCAACAGGGAGCTAAAATGCTGCAGCTGCTGTTTTTCAAATGTTTTTTTAGCTGTTTGTATTCATTTTATTAATGTGTCCCTGGGTTTCGAAGTCAAGGGCACAGTGCCACAAAATCACACATCAGATATAACAAAACAGGATGTCAGTGAGGGAATTCTAACTTTCAAAGTCCCATGTTCAAGGCCTAATTTCTAAAAACCTCTGGAACCCCATTAACCAAAATGGGCCATGGAATAGAGCAGGAGATTATGAGATTTTGTTAGATCAACATCAGTTACACTGAAAGTACTGAAAGCCATGATTCAGATGTGCTTTGGCGAGTGCAACTGCTGAATTCAGCGATAGTGCATTTGAGAACTTGCCATCACAAAAGTTAGGAGCGACAATGAAGTTATCCTATACTACACTTCCTTAAAAGGCAAAAACAAAAACAGCATCCCAACGAGCCTGCCTTGAACAACACTGTCTTGGACTCCCTGTGAAAGAAGTCAAACCGCTTGCTTAAGAAGAAACAGAGGTGGCTTGTACAGATCTCACCAGGCTTGGAAAGATCTTAAAGAAGGGGCCCGAGAAGTGGTCTGCAGGCTTCTCACTGGAGACATGTCAGACAAAGATAATCAATTCAAGAAGAATCAAATTTGCTATGGCTTCCAGAACTAGAGACAACACACACAAGCAAACCACATTCATCAATTTCTTTGTTTCTTTTTTTAATATGTGACTGGGATACTAACAGAAAATGCAGTTTAATGTAATTAAGTAGAAAAGCATTACAGAGTGGGCACAATGAATTGAATAAGGACTTTGTATTCTATTTAGCAGTCATGCACATTGGTGACCAAGAAAGGATTTACAATTCATTGTCAAAAAATCCTTTTAAATGGTCAGTCTTTTAAGGATGGCTGCAGCAGAACAAGGCAAACTGAATACTGAAATGAGACGGGAAAATCAACACCACCTAAAGACTGGTTTTGTGTTTTCTTTTGGGAGTCCCTCTAGAACAGAATTTAGGGTCTATTTTTGTATTTTCTGCTATAGTGCTCTATCACAAGCAGTCTGGGGTACAGAACATCACCAGACCATGCCCACAGCCAGGGAAAAGCTGCTCCCTACCAATTCCCCGGGTTGGGCCCAGGGCCCATTTCTGGGGCAGAAGGGAGGCATTGCCCGTATGGGAAAGGCAATATAGGACAACATAGATGACTTCAAACTTGAATCTTTCATGAGAAAAGGCTATAGACTGTGGCCTACTCCTTACTGGAGGAAAAAAAAAATGAAGGAATTTCTTAAAGTGGAAAAAAAATGGTCTTAGCTCCTGTTTTTTACCTGCAACAGGTGTCAACTGCTGATTGAGCATCCCCATTGGTGTTGGTGGTGGCACCACCCCCATGAGAGCCCCCACAGGGGTGCCTGCTCGGGGAGAAGCACTCGGCTGCTGTTGCTGTGCTGCTCGCTCTCTCTCCTGCTGCTCAGCAACTTTAGCTGCCCGCTCTGTAAAGGCATTTCAGATTTTCAATTCTGTTTTTAACCCAGGAATTCAAAATACCATCCATTGCATTCAACAGGACTAGTAAAAACACAGGCAACAGTTCTGTCTCAATGGAAGGAATAGTAGATGACTAGTCTCAACACAGGAGGAGTCAGGCCGATTTCACTTGGTAACCTAGAGTCCAGCTTTCCTATCCCATCTTGAGAACTGGTCTGCAAAGATTTCAAGAATGTTAAGACTGCAACACACATTCAGAAAGCACAGGTTTTATTTAAACACGTCACCAGCGTAACCACCATGGTTAATCTCACGAGGCACCCTGAAGATGAGAAGCGCTACCATTATTCTAGTATTAATAGCATTACAGATTATTTATAATTTCAACATGAAGCAATTCCATGGCCCATTATAATTTTTGGTACAATTGTTACTTACTACATTATCTGATTCTTTGTACCCAATTTTACTAAGATTTGAGGACTCAAGTGTCATGGGATTTAGCAGCTGAAGAAAATTAACTCTGTAAGGGAAAAGCAGCTTACTGCCTCCTCCACAAAGTTTTAGGAAACAACTAATTTCTACATTCTAATGAAGCAAAGAGGTCATGCTTAATAAACCCCAAGGGAAAAATGCATTATATTCCAGGCTATACTCATCAGAGAAGCAGAGAATTATGTATACACATATGTGGCAATGGACAATGCACTGAAAAAACCAGGTTTCCTGAAGTTGAGCAGTTCAAGACTGACCACAAACCACCCTAAATCAGTGACAATTCCAGAATCCACTCTTATTTCATCCAAAATGCAAGAGGAACATTTGCTGTGGCAGTTCTGGGCTACAGAGTACATACTGCTACCCCCCGTCCTCCCTTAAGCTAGTCTATCTACATCTCCAAAGCCAGCAGCCCAAAGATCATGTTCCCAGTCTTTTTGGGAGCTAGCAGACTGGACTTTTACTGAAGAACTAAAGAAATACTGTATTCCCAAAGTTCCCATCATATAGGGTTTTCTTCTCTTCACCATTTGTAAATAGGAAATCCCCCCACTCATCCATCACATGGGCAAATGGATGCTTGAAGACAGGTAGTGACTTGTCCAAGGATACAGAGAGAATCAACAACCTGTGGCCCTGACTCTTGATACCACACTCCAACTGCCACACAGGAACCCTCTAACATGAAATTCAAAAGGCTACTATTGATTTGAGGAGGGGGAAAACAGCCTCAAGTCATATGGCTTTAAAGAGAACCAAGAAGCAACAGCTCCTGTCCCCTTTTAGTGTAATATGAAAGTCAAAGGCCCTTTGGCCATGAAAGAGTTACCTGCATAGACTTATCATTACTTGCTTACATTACCCCAATTTATATATAGACTTCATAGACTCATTTGCACAATAAGTGTGAGGGACAAAGGACATTTGAACAACCTATTTCCTTGAGCTAGCAGTAAAAGAAAATTGATGATCTAGACTCCCACTTTAAATTATAGTATTTTCATTACACTAATGACATAGTAAAATGGGAGAGCAAAAAAAAGAAAAGAAATTTAAATAACAGAAAAATTCAGGCCTGTAGATTGAATTTTGAACTGGCTACCTGTTGGCTCTTTCTAGGAGAAGCCCAACTGAACTGTCTTGGAAACAAACAAACAAATAAAAAGTCAAAACAAAAAACAAAGCCAAACATACTTCAAATTTTGGGTTCTGAATTCAATAGTGAGAACACAAGTTCAGATTTTGTGTCTCAGGCATATGTTACTGAGTCATGTAACTCATTCTCACTAGGTTCTCAGTAAATTTCAGATTCCCCTTTGAATCTGGGAGAACTTCCCAGAAGTCATCACTTCTCCCTCACTTCAGTGCTACTCCAGTGTTTTTACCTTTACATTACCTCTAGATATCTCTTTCCTGTTCACACCCTCAATAACTAGCCACCCAGTACTGGCTTCATTTGCTTTAGGAAAGGCTTTACATCCATTTTAGCTTAATTTCAAACACTCCTCCAACCTAGTGGTATATTTTCACAAAGGCCAGAAATACCAAAGCTCCCCCAAAGTTTTAGATTCTAATGGAACTGGGGTTTTTTTGAAGAAAATTCTGCAAAATACTGGCTCTTCAGGATATTAGTAAGTACTACATGAATACCTGGTCAAATTTCAGAAAATGCCAGATAATAAAAAACAGGTTCTTTACTGTCGGCCTTAAGGTCTTTAACATGGGAATATGCATCATAAGTTTCTAAGAGAGAAAGTTTGGAATGATTTTCAAACTGATTTTGCCACAAAATGTTTTTTGGCTGAGCATTCTGCAGGATTAGGATTCTCTGTAGAATTCTTGGGGAGTCCTGATAGATATGTTTATAATAATCAACTATAACAAATGAAAGGAGTAAAACCTTTCTTTTTTTTAAGCTTTCAAAAGAGGGGTTTTGTGGGCTGGGTGCAATGGCTCACACATGTAATCCCAGCACTTTGGTAGGCCGAGGCAGAAGGACCGCTTGAGCCCAGAGGTCTGAGACCTATCTAGGCAACATAGTGAAATCTCATCTCTCCAAAAAATAAAAAAATTAGCTGGGCATGGTGGTGCATGCCTGTAGTCCCAGCTACTTGGGAAACTGAGGTTGGAGGATGCTTGAGCCCAGGAGTTTGAGGCTGTGATGAGCTGTGACTATGCCACTAGACTCCAGCCTGAGCAACCAAGTGAGATCCCAACCCCACCCCCCCAAAAAGGGGTGGTTTCTTTGGAGATTTCATAGACTTTATAATAAAGGGAGTAGCCTTAATAATTAATTTATGTTTGCTGGAAAATAATGGATTTATACCCAGCAAAGAAGAGTAATGGTTGACCACTGTAGAGAGACTAGCTCTAAACTGGCAAAATAAATCAATATATACAATTCCAAATGGAAAAAATACAGCTGAAAGAGTAACAGTCCTGCTGAATTCAATGTTTACTATTCATCTATTTATTAATGCCATGCCTGATATTAAAAAACAAACAAAACCACCAAAAACCCCAAAAATCCCACTCAAGCATTTGTCTCTAAATGACTAAGAACCACCAAATTCTTGAAGGATAGCTCATGGCCTGAAGTGATTTAATTGTCCAGTAAAAGGAAAATAAAGGTAGCGAACCTTACCAAAGAAAACCTAAGTGCCTTAAAAGTAGCTATGAATACAGACACAGCACAGGCCAGGTCTGGCCTAGGAAACCAACCACTTTAGTAAAGCCTTAAGCCTGAAGTTTACATAGATGGCTTATCAAGAGTTGTAACAGAAGATCACTGATTTTAAAAGGCCCTTTTCAGACAGACTTTAATTAAAATTTATATTTAACATCATTGTACAATTATTCCTCAGTTCAACATGTGTGCTTACAGGGCTCAATGAAAGAAAAAATCATGCAATTTTTAATAGCAAAATATTTTTGTTTGAGAAATTTGGGAGGGGGGGAGGGAAGACAACACCAGAATCGGAGGCCAAGTCAGGGACAGTGCTCTGTTCAGTCAGACAAGGCTGGCATCTAAACTGCTGGCTGGGTGCCATTTGGAACAGTCCCCAACGCAAAGTTCATGTGCAAGGTAAGAACAAGAGAGTAAAACCTGTCTACGCACGTGCATTCCTGAAAACACCCCCTTGCTTAGAAAGCTGAGACAGTTGTGTCTAGTTTCTATTTACCTTCATATTCTGCTTTCTTGGCTGTCTCAAGGTTTCTCCATTCTGTCCCCACCAGCCGGCTGAGCTCCCCAAAAGAGTAGTCTGGGTGCTGGGCCTTAATCACAGCTCTCATCTCACTGCTAAACAGGATGTAGCCACTCATGTTGATTTTCCGTTTGGAGCCTTCCTTCTTTGCACTGCCTTTGGCAGATTTTGGGGTAGACTGTAAGACAGAAAGCTCTTATGGTACATCAGAACATTGCATTTAGTTAACTGCTGAAAGTGCTGGAAGCCAGGAACATGTGATCCAATTGTTACTGTTTTATAGACATGTTCAGTTTATAGCTGGCCATCTTCTTGATCTCAACATATCTCTTCCTTTCCTCTTATCATGTAAGAAATAAAGTTTCACTGAATTCCAAGACTGTAATTTATAATGATTAGCTCACAATTAAGTCTTCAGAAAATTCTGAACAAGAAAAAAGTTCCAACAGGGGTCACCTCAACTAAAAGATGAGGTCTTAAAGAAGGAAAGATGAAAAAGATATGGACAATAAAAGCTAACAACTGACAGGGTGATGCCACTCCTTATTGCTTTTCTTTATTACAAGGGAGGGAAAGTTGTCTAACTAAACCTGCCATGAAAACAGTCACCTATGGAGTTAAAAAAAATTAAAATTTAAATTATTAATGGCATTAATATGATGGCATAATAAATTATTAATGGCATAATGACACAATAAATATAACTTTTTGTCCTTTAAAATAAGCACATAAACAATGGCACTAAGACTGAAAAAAAAATCTGTTCCTTCTTGCAGAATTCTAGGTGGAAGCTCACATATGGAGGAGCTGGATGTCTCCTTTGGTTCAAGTCTGCTGCAAACCAAAGGTGGGAATAAGACAAGTAACATGAACTTGTCATCTTCACCTGTGGTGGTGTATAGGGCATGAGGTCCAGCTCACTGGCCAGGGGAGTCTGAAGCTGAGGTAGAGAGGGAGGCTCAATGACCTCACTATCTTCTTCACCCATCTCTTCAATATCATCATCTCCACCTTCCAACTCGGCAAATTTAGCTTCTAGCAACTGAATTTTCTTTTCCAACAAAGGTGAGGGCTCCTTCTGAGGAATGATTGGTTTTCTGAAAAAGGCGACATAAAAAAACTAAAATCACCTAACACCACTACAGCATGGGTCAGAAAACAGTGGTCTACCTTAATGTCGTGAAAAGACATCCTGCAATCTGCAACGTATACTCTAAGGGCAGCAAGGAAAGGAGTTTAAATGTGTATTTATAAAGTTATCTCTACTTAGAGGTGCTTGTTTTTAAAGAATTCTGCTGATTACCTATAAGAGCATTGGGTCCAAAGTTGGGATCTAGTTGCCTGTATACAGTGAAAAGAGTTTTCATAATCTGTGGAACTAAGAAATCTCTTAAAGACAGGATATAAATCAGAACCAAGTATTTCTGCCTCCATTTCACAACTGCTGGAGTTTAAGCTAAGGACACTATTAGAGTAGTCCAGGTCACTGTGCACAATGTTAAACTTTTCCTTTAATTTTTTTTTTTTTTTTTTTTGAGTTGGAGTCTCACTCTGTCGTCCAGACTGGAGTGCAGTGGCCACTCCCGGCTACCGCAGCCTCGACCTGCTGGGCTCCGGCGATCCTTCCGCCTCAACCTTCCGAGTAGCCGGAATTACAGGCATGTGCTACCATGCCCGGCTGATTTTTTGATTTATTGTAGAGATGAGGTCTCGCTGCCCAGGCGGGTCTCGAACCCACAGGCTCAGGCAATCCATTCACCTCAGCCTCCCAAAGGCGCGGGATTACAGGTTGAGCCACCGAGCCTGGCTTCCTTTAATTTCTAACTGAATTAATTAATATTTTCTATTTGAAATGTATACTGCTGTACTTTAAGATCTAATCAAAAAACTAAAAACATTGGACTACACTATTTTGATATCAGTTAGCTGAAGTAATCTTTTTCTCTTAGTCTTTCAAGCTTTACCTGAAATAATAAATTTCATCATCTACTACTTTAGCAGAGAGTGAAAACCTCTTCAGTCCCTTAAATTTCTTCATTTGCTTGTCACTCTCATTGTAGCGGCTCTCACAAAGCAGAATGTCATTTTCTGGTATTTCAGTTGGCCTGCAGGAGAGGAAGTCCTTGAATGACAACACAGCACACTTTCCTGAAAGAGAAATCAGAGAGAAATTAAAGGAGTAAACTGTGGTAATAGTTACCAAAATTGTTTAAAAATTTAATTATTTGTGTACTGATACATTAATATGGTTCCACATTTAAAATATATAATAGGGCACATGTTGGCATAAGGATAAAAAATAGATCAATGGAATAGAATTGAAAGTCTAGAAGTAAATCCACACAACTGAATTTTTATGGGCAATTGATTTTTATATGGGTTCCAAGGCAATTCAGTGGGGGAAAGAATAGTTTCTTCAACAGATGATATTGGAACAACTAGATTTCCACATATAAAAGAATGAAGACCTATATGTGAGAGCTACAACTATAAAATTCTTAGAAGAAAACGTAGGTGTAAATCTGTGTGACTTTAGATCAGGCAACAGTTTCTTAGGCATGATACCAAATGCACAAACAACCAAAGAAAATAAAGACAAACCAGACTTAATCAAAATTCAAAACTAGGCTGGGCGTGGTGGCTCATGCCTACAATCCCAGCACTTTGGGAGACTGGGGTGGGAGAAATGCTAGAGTCTAAAAGTTCAAGACCAGCCTAGACAACATAGTAAATAAAAAAAATTTAAAAAATTAGCTGGGTGTGGTGGTGTGTACCTGTAGTTCCAGATACTCAGGAGGCTGTGGTGGAAGGACTACCTGAGCCCAGATGGTCAAGGCTGTGGTGAACTGTGATAGTGCCATTGCACTCCAACCTGAGCGATACAGTGAGACCCTGCTCAAAACACACACACACACACACACCCACCCCACCACTTTTTTGTTCCAAAGAATACTGTCAACAAAGTGGAAATAAAACCCATTTTGTTCAGTTAACCTGTTAAATTATATTCCATATAAATAGTTTTAATTAATTATTGTAATGTTTTAATATCTGGGAAGGGTGGATGCTCTTTCACTGTGCTTTTCAGAATTTTCCTGATTTTGTTTCTTTTTTGAAATGATTTTTAAAAAGCAGTTCATTTAGTCTAACTTCCTCACAAGAGAACTCCCATTGGTATATCTATTGGATCACATTAAAGATTAATTTAGGGAAGATGAACATTTTTACGATACTGAGAGCCTTTTCAATTTGTTTAAGCATTCCCTCAAAAGCATTAAAAAAAAAACTTTCTTCATACAGATTGGCACATATCTTGTTAAGTTTATACAAAGTATCTCATCTTTTTAAATTATTATTTTGGTTTTTTGAGTGAGTCTCACTCTGTCACCCAGGCTGAAGTGCAGTGGCACGATCATGGTTCACCACAGCCTCCAATTCCTGGGCCCAGGCAATCCTTCCACCTCAGCTTACCAAGTAGCTGGGACAATAGGCATTCACTACCATGCCTGGTTAGTTTTTTTGCAGAGGCGAGGTCTTGCTATGTTGCCTAGGCTGGTCTTGAACTCTAGGGTTCAAGCATCCTCCCACCCTGGCCTCCCAAAGTGTTGGGATTAGAGGTGTGAGCCACTGCATCTAGCCCTTTTATTATTATTGAATTATTATTCAATAAATTATTATTGAATCTTTAAAAATAATAGACATTATTTATTTTATACTTAACCTTACCTTCTCTTATTGTTTGTTATGGTTGCTTAGTTGATGCTCTTGAATTTTCACCTCCTTACTTTTTTTTTTTTTTTTTGAGTCAGAGTCTCACTCTGTTGTCCAGGCTGGAGTGCAATTGCATGATCATGACTCATTGCAGCCTTGACCTCCTGGGCTCAGGCAGTCCTTCTGCTACAGCCTCCCTGGTAGTTAGGACTACAGGTGTGTGCCACCATGCCTGGTTAATTTTTTGATTTTTTTTTTTTTTTGTAGAGACGAGGTCTCACTATGTTGTTTAGGCTAGTCTCGAACTCCTGGGCTCAAGTAATCCTTTAATCCCAGCCTCCCAAAGTGCTGGGATTGCAGGCATGAGTCACTGCACCAAAACAATTTTCCTTATTTTATTTTATTTTTTGAGTTGGAGTCTCACTCAGTCGCCCAGACTGGAGTGCAGTGGCCGCTCCCAGCCACTGCAGCCTCAACCTGCTGGGCTCCAGCGATCCTTCCACCTCAGCCTTCTGAGTAGCCGGAATTACAGGTGCGCGCTACCACGCCCGGCTAATTTTTTGATTTATTGTAGAGATGAGGTCTCGCCTGCCCAGGCGGGTCTTGAATCCACGGGCCTCAGCCTCCCAAAGGCGCGGGATTACAGGCTGAGCTACCGAGCCTGGTTAATTTTCCTTATTTTAGATTTCTGCTTCTTATTCTTGTCTGACTGCAATGATTAGTACCTCCAGAACAGTGTTAAATAAGAGTGATAAGGATATCCCTATTTTGTTCTTAAATCTTAACAGGAATGTTCATAGCTAACAACTTACTAAACATGTACATGTAAGAAAAGTCAGAAACATTTTAGAAGCTTAAAATAGCTACAATTACTGTCAATGCCTTTGACTTACACAGTACTTTATCTATATAATCTAAAGGCCTTTCATATTGGTTTTTTTGAGTCAGTCTCACTCTGTCACCTAGGCTGGAGTACAGTGGCACGTTCATGGCCACTGCAGCCTCAACCTGCTGGGCTCAGGTGATCCTTCCACCTCAGCCTTCCAAGTAGCTGGAACTACAGGCACCCACCACCATGGCCAGCTAATTTTTTTTTTTTTTTAATTGTAGAGACAAGGTCTCACCAAGTTACTGAGGCAGGTCTCAAATCCCTAGGCTCAGGCAATCCTCTCACCTCCGCCTTCCTAAGTGCTGGGATTACAGGTGTAAGCTACCATGCCCAGCAATCCAAAGACCTTTCAATTCAGAAAAGGGACAATTATGATTTTCTATGTTTTATAGAAGGAAAAATAGACATTGGGAAAGGGTAAAAATTCTTACAGCCAAAAGAGTGAAAGTGATTGGTGGTTTTAGAATGGATGCAGTGTCTCTGTGTCCTGATTTGGAGCTCCTACCAGGCCCATAAAAGACAAGGAAAATATGTAAGTTTATAAAACTTCATTTAATAATGTATACAAGATTTGTAAAAACCTGCTGGATTTTTATGGAACTGCAATAAACCTATAGGTCAATTTGGAAAGAAATGACATCTTCATGATATTGAGTCTTCTGGCTATAAACATGAAGGAGAACTTTCATTAATCTAGGTCTTCTTTAATTTATCTCAATAATTTTCTTAGCCAGGTGCAGTGGCTCACCCCTGGAATCCCAGCACTTGGGGAGGCAGAGGCAAGAGGATTGCCTGAATTCAGTGGTTCGGGACCAGTATGGGCAACTTGGTGAGCCCTTGTATCTACAATAAGTCAAAAAAAGGTGTGGTGGCATGCACTTGTGGTTTCGGCTACTTGGAAGGCTGAGGCGGAAGGACTACCTTACATTCAACAGTAAGTATAGTTAACACAGCGAAAAGATAAATTCTCTAAAGTTTATATAACAAAACCTTTTTTCTTTGGGAGCTAGGGGATATTGAATTCCACAAGCTGGGCTGAAATCCCACTTTGTGACCACCAGACACATTTTATTTAGGGTTTTATCTCAAGATGAACCAGAGAGCATACCACTGCACTCTAGCCTGGGTGACAGAGTGAGATTCCCAACTAAAAAAAAAGACAAATAAAAAAATTTTTTTTGTCTTATAGGTGTGTGTGTATAGGTGCCTTACACAACTTTTAAAGACTTACTCCTAGGTATTAAATGTAACTGGTAATTGTATGTAATCTTCTAATTGCTTATTGATGTAATGCTGAAATATAAATATCTTCATTTTTTAATTTATTCGTTTTATTTTATTTTATTGTTGTTGTTTTTGAGTCAGAGTCTCACTTGTTGCACAGCCTGGAGTGCAATGGCACGATCACAGCCACCAGTCTTAACCTGCTGGGCTCAGGCAATTCTTCTGCCTCAGCCTTCCAAGTAGCTGGAATTATAGGTATGTGCCATTATGCCCAGCTAATTTTTAAAATTTATTGTAGAGACAAGGTCTTGCCTAGTTGCCCAGGCTGGTCTCAAATCCCTGGGCTCAAGCAATCCTCTCGCCTCCGCCTCCCAAAGTGCTGGGATTACAAGGCCTGAACCTTTGCACCTGGGTCATTTATTCATTTTAATAGTGTATCTGAACATTTCTTGAATTTTCTATATACCTAATAATGTTTTTGAAAAAAATGGATCCTTTTGTTTTTCCTTTCAAATCTTTAAACCTTTTATTTTCTTTGCCTTACTAAGGACAGTTTTAAAATTAAAGAAGAATTAGAAAAATCTGCTGTGAAGGGGCGGAAACACAATCTGCAAATAAATTAGAAACTGGTTAGCTTCAGGAGTCCAGGTTCTTGGAAATTTTATTATCCATGTAGTAAAGAGTAGAGGCACTCTCTGCCTGATGTGGCCATCTGATTACTTTTTAAATTAATGAAGACAATTTTTCAGCAGAATTGAACAAAGAACATATATATAGTAGTTATGTTTGTATGTAACAGAAGATGAAAAAAATGATACCTCACCTAATTATCTTCGGACTTCTGTCTCAGAGAGACAAAAAAGTATAAAATAAAATTTACATTCAACAGTGAGTATAGTTAACACAATGAAAATATAAATTCTCTAAAGTTTATGTAACAAAACCTTTATCCTTTGGGAGCTAGGGGATACTGAATTCCACAAGCTGGGCTGAAATCCCACTCTGTGACACTAGACACATTTTATTTAGGGTTTTAATCTCAAGATGAAGTAACCATATGTTTCAAGGTATACCTGTTGTTCTACCTAATATTGGCACCTCCTCCCACTTTCATAAGTGTCCTAGCTAACTACTGATCATCTAAAATAGAAGTGAGAAAACTTATGTTTTATTCTGGCCCACTCTCTGGGTAGTAACTTCACTTTTCTGAGAATATCAGCATCTTTCTTACAGGGTCACACTGAGAATTAAATGAGATTGTGGGTATAAAACTGGTATGTAAACTGTAAAATGCAACACATTTCAACAGGTATCTGTAGAAAGAAATTGCTCCAAGTTATGCCAGTGAAAATGGAGAAGTAGGGAGCCCCAAGGCCATTCCTTCATTGAAACACAGAGAAAAACTGGCAAAGACTGAGAAGGAATCTTATCAGAACTCTGGAAAATAGTCAACGGCTTATAGCAACTAAACGCATAAATGCTTACTTAAGAAAAAAAGTGACTGAAACTTGGCAGGAGAGCTTTGTGGCATTTTATTTTTATTTTATTATTATTATTTTTTTTGAGTTGGAGTCTCACTCTGTCGCCCAGACTGGA
>NW_007245721.1:205498-229341 GCF_000164805.1 Carlito syrichta
CCACTCACCTCAGCCTCCCGAAGGCGTGGGATTACAGGCTGAGCCACCGAGCCCGGCTTTTTGTGGCATTTTAACTTATCCTTACCCCATACCCTACTTTTTGTCTCAGCAGCAGTCTTAAAGATGGCAGCCTACATTCCCGATATGAGATCCTGGTGCTAGAAGGAGCACAGTAGTCCTTATGCTCAAAGAATTATGGTTGTCTGTTTTGACCTGTCAGGAGACTTTCTAAAGACTAACACACAGCACTTGTCTTTATTTTGCTTAACTTCTCTCAGGGTGAAGAAGTGGTTAAGGTACTTTTGCTGAAACATTTGTCTTAGTCTGTTTGTGCTGCTATAACAAAATGCCACAGACTGGGTCATTTATAAAGAACAGTTTTCTCACAGGGTTGGAGACTGGGAAGTTCAAAATCAAGGTGCCAGTATCTGGTGAGGACGTTCTTGCTATGTCATCCTATGGCAGAAGGGCAAGAGTATAAGAAAGGGTGAACCCATTTATAAGCAGGAGTGAGCTCATTTATGTAAGCCCTTTTTATAACAGCATTAATGAGGGCCAAAAGGCCTCACCTCTCAATAGCACTGCACTGGGGATTAAGTTTTAACTTACAAATTTTGAGGAGGACACAAATATTCAAACCACGGCACATTAAAAGGCAAGTGAACCAGATGCTGCCAGCTAGGGTGAAGGATATCAGTTGGGGCCAACAGTAGATTTGTCAAAAAGTCTGGGAGGAAAAGGTAGGGAGTGAGATGCTTTGGAGAATAAGGGTTTTGAAACATATTCCTGGGAATCTAAAAGGCCATGCACATGCCAACATTAAGAAACATGCTCAGAAAAGACCCGAGAAAGCCCCAAGCTTTCATCTCTGATCATCAAACTCTGTACAAGCAAAAAGTAAAGGCAAAGGCAGAGTTGTAACCTGCATGGCTGAGTGTTGAAATTGTGTTCCAACATACACAGAAAACCCAGCTGCAAAGACTGATAGTTTTTGGTTTTTTTGGCTCCAGGCATTTAAGAAAACCATTGTCAAATCACTAGCTAACCACTAAGCTAACAGAACAGACTACAGTGATCACACACAACAAAGAATACAATCTTAAAAAGCCACAAAAACAACAGAATAGAAAAGTCACTGACCAAACAACTACAATCCATTGCAAGCAGTAAGAACAAAACCTACAGGATGATGTCCAGTATCACATTGTAATATTCAAAATGTCCAGTTTTCAACAAAAAATTATGAGGCATGTAAAGAAATAAAAAGGGCAAAAGATGTGACTAGATACTTCTCAAAATAAGATATATAGCTGGGCTCAGTGACTCAGCCTGTAATCCCAGCACTTTGGGAGGCCGAGGTGAGTGGACTGCCTGAGCCTGAGGGTTCAAGACCTGCTCGGGCAACTTGGCAAGACCTCGTCTCTACAATAAATAAAAAATTAGCCAGGCATGGTAGTGCATGCCTGTAGTTCTGGTTACTTGGAAGGCTGAGGCGGAAGGATCGCCGGAGCCCAGCAGGTCGAGGCTGCAATGGCCAGGAGCGTGCCAGTGCACTCCAGGCTGGGTGACAGAGTGAGACTCCAACCCCACAAAAATAAACATATATAGGCAGCCAACAGACACATGAAAAAGTGCTCAGGCTCACTCATCATCAGAGAAATGCAAATCAAAACCACACTGAGATACTACCTAACCCCAGTAAGAATGGCCATTATTAATAAAACAAACAACAACAGATACTGGTGAGGATGTGAAGAAAAAAGAACACTTCTACACTGCTGGTGGAAATGCAAACTAGTGCAACCTCTTTGGAAGACAGCGTGGCAGTATCTGAAAGAACTAGAAATTGACCTTCCATATGACCCAGCAATTCCCCTATTGGGAATATACCCGGAGGAACTCAAATCATTCTACAAAAAAGATGCCTACACATGTAAGTTAGTTGCAGCTCTATTCACAATAGCAAAAACATGGAACCAACCATGTTGCCCATCGAAGCTGGACTGGATAAAAAAACATGGTACATATACACAATGGAATATTATGCAGCCATAAACAAGTACAAACATATTGACTTTGCAGCAACTTGGATGGATTTAGAGTAGATCATACTCAGTGATCTATCACAGAAACAAAGAACAGAGTACATACATTCTCACTCATAAGCGGAACTTGAACAATCATAATACTATAAGAAAGCGATTGGCAGTAGTGGGAAACTGTCAGGGGAGGGAGGGGCATACTGCATCAACAGGTATACCTGCATAATCAACGTTTGTATACCTAACCCTGAATTGTACTCCACATCTTTTTTTTTTTTTTTTTAGTTGGAGTCGCACACCTTCGCCCAGGCTGGAGTGTGGTGGTATGTATGCTCACGGCCACCCCAGCGTCAACCTGCTGGGCTCCGGTGATCCTTCTGCCTCAGTCTTCTGAGTAGCCAGAACTACAGATGCACGGTCCCATGCCTGGCTATTTTTAATTTTGTTGTAGAGACAAGGTCTTGTCAAGTTGCCCGGGCAGATATTGAACCTGCGTGCTCAGGCAATCTACTTGCCTTGGCCTCCCAAAGTGCTGGGATTACAGGTTGAGCCACTGAGCCTGGCCATCCCACATCTTTATTAAAAAAAAAGGAAAAGAAATAAGAAGGTACAGCCTCATTCACAGGAAAGAAGTAAATGAACAGAAATTATTCCTGAGGAAGCCCAGACATTGGACTTATTAAACAAAGAGTTTAAATCAACTTAAATATACTCAAATAACTAAAAGAAACCACAGATAAAGGAAACCAGTACAATGGTTCACCAAATAGAGAATATCAATTAAGAGACAGAAATTAAATAAGCTAAATAGAAATTCTGGGGGCTAAAAAATATAGTAATTGAAATGAAAAATTTATTAGAGGGGTTCAGCAGAAGATTTCATCAGGCAGAAGAATCAATGCACTTGAAGACAGGCCAATTAAAATTATTCAATCTGAGGGGCAGAAAAAAAGCAAAGAAAAAATGAAGAGTCTAAGAGACCTGTGAGACACCACTAAGTGTACCAGCATAGGTATAATGAAAGTTTCAGGAACAGAACAGAGGAAGGAACAGAAAGAATATTTGAGGAAATAATGGGTAAAAACTCCACAAATTTGATGAAAGACATGAGAGACAAAAAAGAAAAAACCATTAACTGAGAATTCTATATCTAGCAAAAGTATCCTTCAAAAATGAAGGAGAAATTAAGATATCTCTAAATAAACAAAAGATGAAGGAGTTTGTCACTAGCAGACCTTCCCTCTAAGAAAAGTTAAAGGGAGTCCTTCAGGCTGAAATGAAAGGATAGTAGCCAATAACTTAACATTATACAAATCTATTTAAAAAATACCAGTAGAGGTAACCACATAGGTAAGTATTAAAAAGCCAGCATTAGTATATTTTAGGATATAACTCCTCTTTATAAATCTGTGTCAATGGGCCCATAAATGTGACAACAATAACACAAGGTGGGAGGGGGGAATGGAAATGGAAGGGAGCAGAGTTTTGGAACACTATTGTAACTGTCAGCGTCAGGTCAAACTGAATAGTCATACATTTAAGATATTAATTTTTTCCACTAAAAAACTCCCCACAAAACAAACAAACAAAAATAACTGATATGGTTGTCCTAAACAAAAGAGACTTCAGTCTCATTTTTGTTAAGCTCCTTTTGGGTCTCCTCTCTGGGTTTACATTAGGAAATGAGGCTCCGGGGGTACTACTTTAATCTGAATCACAACTTAACAGAAAGACATTCTCCGCTGCAGAAACTCAAGAATTTAATGGCTTCATTGGTCTTTGTTCTCTCCCCAGGAACAAAAGGAGAAAATATGTCAAACTTTCAGCCAGTTAGACATTTTACCACATTCAATTCTGAAAAAATTCAAAGCACCAAAAACAATCTAGTAAATATTAAAGTAAAGTCAAGTCTAAGTATAAAATATTTTTTTTAATTTGCAAATTTCCTTTTGGTTGTGAGCAGGTTGACTTCTTTAAAACCATGAGCAATCAATATAAAGCTTGAGACTAGTAAACTTTCAGAAAACCATTCCAAAAGATGTAAAGAGTAGCTGGCATAAGTAAACTATAGCATTACCTCAAGGCCAGAAGAAACATAATAGTTGAAAACAATGCTGGTATATGATACATACAACTAGATTTGCTAAACAGAATGCTACTGTGAACACTCAGTAGGAAGATCCAACAGAAACCAAAACAGGAGTCTGGAATGGGAACAATATATTACCAGAGTTAAGAGTCCAATGGAGACTGTAAGTCTTTTCACTGTTCTGTTTCCTACCGGATTCTTATAACATATTCTCCATACAGCAGCCACAGGGGTTTCTCTAATGTATATGTCAGCTCATACCACAACTCTGCTCAAAATCCTCCCAGGAGAATTTCTATCCACTCTAAATTCAATCTCTGCACTGTCTACAGGGGCTACGATGATCAGATGCCCAGCCATCTTTGAGAGCTCATTCCCTATCACACCCTCCTGCACTTCTTATTAGATCTCAAACATGATTATTTCAATTGCCTCCTTGCAAATCTCTTCTACCTGTGACTCTTCACAATCTATTCTCAACTCTGCCTTAAGGCCTTTGCATTTGGCATCTGCTATGTCTAAAAGGGAGTAAAACTTCAGATATTCAAAGGGTTTTTTTCACCATCTCCCTCAGGGCTACTCACACATCAACTATTAGTGAAGCTTTTGCTTACTGCAGGGCCTTGCCTTAACACTACATTGTCCTCTTACTCTATTTTCATTCATAGCTCTAATTACCACCTGATATTTTATATATTTATTTTAAAATTTATTTACTGACTCCCCAACCTCTGTCCCAACATAAGTTTCTGAGAGAGCAGAGATTTAGATTTCTTTGTTGCTGTACACCTAACGCCAAGAACAGTGCCAAGCACAGAAGTAGTATGCAATCAATTTTTATGGAGTGAAAGTGACTAAATAAAAAAGCACAAATACCTACCCAGAATACATGTCATGGGACAGGTTTCTTCCAGATTGCTCAGAAATACTTCTTTTTTATAAAACATTTTTGTGGGTTCATGCTCCGTCTCTTCTGGGTGAATGAAGATGGGGCCATAAAAATATGCAGCTCCATCTCGAACCCATACTTTTTCAATTCTTGGGGAGACAAATATAGAAAATTACATTAAAGTAGTTTCATTCTTGGAGAATTAGTCTAAAATTCCAGTAACCAAAAACTTAATAATGTGTACCACTTAGAGGAGTTTCACTGACTGTTTTGATAAGACAATGTCATTGATTTATCCTTCCCACCTCCCCCAGGCACATGAGATACTTAGAAAAAGAGAAAGGAACATCTGGCTACTCATCTGAGAAAAAAAAAAAAAAAAAAATATATATATATATATATAAATATAATATCAAGGCATATAACTTAATAGTTTTCTTTCTGAGATGCTCCTGATGAAAACATAACTAAGCTTTTGCCAATGGACTTGTGAGCCAAATAAAAACACAAACTATCAATATTTGGGGTCACATCATATGATTGGTAGACATTCCTTAAAGATAGTGGTTTATGATCTTTCTGAAGGTCAAGATCTAGTATTCCTTCACTCCTTGACAATCTGAGGAAGGGCAGATACTGCATTCTTCCTCACAATCAAACTATAAAGTAGACATTATGCTCCATATTTTTGCGGTTCCTAACATGAAGTAGCATCCTCATCTTAGTTAATGGTAACTTTACCCTCCAGCAGTTCCTCAGGCCAACACAGAGGAGTCACTCTTGACTCCCCTATCCCACCCCATTTATTAATACTACTACTAATTCAAAATAGATCCTTTGCAATCACCTTGGTCTGAACCATCATCATTATTGTCTGGGTTATTTCAATAGCGTCCTCGCTGATCTCCTTGCTTCTACCCATGACTTTTCAGTCTATTCTCAACAACTAGTAGGCAAAGCAATTGTCAAGATCCAAGTCAAATGTCACTTTTATGCTTGAGGCAACCCAATGGCACTCCATTTAACTCAGTAAAAGCCCAAGTCCTATAATGGTCTCTGAGGCCCTATGCGATGTACACTCTATTTCTGTTCCTCATCTTCTACCTCATGAATGGCTCACTCTCCTAGTAACAAACCCATGCTTCTCTCTCAGGTGTTTACACTGGCTTTATCCTTTGCCTGGAATGCTTTCTCCCTGGATATTCACATTACTCACTCCCTCAGCTTCAGCTGTCAGCTTCTCAGTGAAGCTTGTATAGACCACCTTCCCTGTCCTGACCATGGAACCCATGACTCCCCTTATCCTGCTCTATTCTTTCTATAGCAGGTATCATGATCTAACATACTATACATTTTACTTATCCATGATGTTTACTGTTTGTCTTCCCACTAGAACAAAGCTCACAGGACTAAGGATATTTGCTGTTTATTTGCTATCGTCTGCAATCGCAGAGTCTGGTAAATAGTAGGTGTTAGTAAATGCTTAATGAACGATGAACAAATACAGTGAGGAAACTGAAGCCCAAAGGGGTAAACACTTGCTAAGGACATGCAACTAGTGAAGCTTGGACTTAAATAAAGATCTCTTGGAACCAGCTACTGTTCTTAATCACTATCCTCATCTGCTCAACCCTGCACCAAACTCCTTTAATGTTGTTTTTGTCATCTAACCATACCTTCATCCTTTCGCCAATTTACTTGTTCACCAAATATCTGAGGCCCTACTATGTTTCATGCACTATGATTTCAGCAGGAAATACAAAGGTGAGGAAAAAGAGAGAGTTCCTACTCTCAGGTCATTTGGAATATCAGAATACAGAAACCTGACAATAATATAATGAACACCAATATCTGATATGTACTATGAGGAGAAGAAAATATGTGGTGCTCTGGGAGTGTACAACAAGGAGACAACCTAGTCTGCAGGAGACGGCAAATAATTCCTTTTAAGAAAATGACATTTCAAATTTTAGTTAAAAGAGTTTACCATATGAAGTAGGTAGGGAGATTTTTGAGCTGAGAGTTCAGTAAATGGTGGAAGAAAAACACTCCATGGGAATAATTTATAGAAGAAATGTGGTTAGAGGTGAAAGCAGGGGAAGTGTGGTGTAAAACGAAACTGAAGAAACTGACAGGGGAAGGAGACTTTTGCCTTCATCCTAAGGGTAATGAATTTTTACTGGCTTCAAACCTCTCAGATGCAACTTAATCTTCCTTACCTTCAATGACACTCACCTGCCCACACGAGGACGCACGAGGCCATGGGACTTGATGAAGACACAGTCACCAACTTTCAGCCACATGTCATTGTAACGAAGCTGCTCAAAGTAGTGGCAACCTGGTTCACCGTTGGACATTTCCACAGGGACATCTTCTTTTTCCTATGGTAAAGGAAACTGGTTGAAGAAAGGCAGCTGACAAGGAGAAATCAGATAAAGTGAGAAAGAAAAGCAGACTTTCCTTCATATTAACTTAAAATAAAAAACAACCATAAACAGCTTTAATGAAGGCAAAACACCAAAAAACTGGACTGTTGAAATTAAACTCTGATCAAGTACTGTATCTACTTTATTTTATTTATTTATTTATTCATTTATTTTTGAGTTGGAGTCTCACTCTGTCGCCCAGACTGGAGTGTAGTGGCCACTTCCGGCCACCGCAGCCTTGACCTGCTTGGCTCCGGCGATCCTTCTGCCTCAGCCCTCCAAGCAGCCGGAACTACAGGCTAACCACACCTGGCTAATCTTTTGATTTATTGTAGAGATGAGGTCTCACCAAGTTGCCCAGGTGGGTTTCGAACCCATGGGCTCAGGCAATCCACTCACCTCAGCCTCCCAAAGGCGCGGGATTACAGGCTGAGCCACTGAGCCCGGCTTGTATCTACTTTAAATTTCTAGTGAATCTTCATAAAATAATTTTACCCCGGGGATGCTTTTATCTCCTCTCCCTACTCCCTCCATTACCAAACATACATACCATCATTTACTGATAACCCAGCAGATAATGGGCACAGAGCTAGGTGTTTTAAATATATTAACTCCAAAACATATTATAGCTGAAGAAATCCCAGAGTCCCCAAATTTTCTACTGCATATCCCTGTCTGAGAATATTTCAATTTCATGCTTAAAAACTACCTGGCGCTGAGCACGGTGGCTCATGCCTGTAAGCCCAACACTTTGGGAGGTAGAGGTGAGAGGAATGCCTGAGTCCAGGGGTTTGAGACCAGCCTGGGAAACTGGTGAGACCTTGTCCCTACAATAAATCAAAAAATTAGCTGGATGTGGTGGTGTGTGTCTGTGGTTCCAGCCATTTGGAAGGTTGAGGCAGAAGGATGACCTGAGCCCAGCAGGTCGAGGCTGCAGTGACTGTGAGCAAGCCAATGCACTCCAGCCTGGGTGACAGAGTGAGAAAAAAACAACAACAAAAAACAACCTTATGATGTCTAAATAATTTAATGATTCGATCTTTATGACTTCAAATATGATACTGAAATGGTCTTGGAAAAATCCTTAAGAATGAGAGAGGTCCCACATATGTTCTGAGTGACACCCAAAGGAACAGAGGCTGTAAATAAAATAAACTCTAAGATTAAGAATGCCTTTTTTAGAAACACGTTCTATTCTAAAGTTATTCTTTCAAAAAATTCCTGGAATGACCTGTCTTGGCCATGCAATATTAAAGTAAAGATATTAGACCAAGTAACTCATATACAAAGTGTCAGGGATTTATAAATAGTAAATAACAAATCTAAGTTAATTCTCATGCTGGCTTCCATTGATATTCTTCTTCCTTTAAAATGAATGATTTTATGATTCCCACACATACTGGTAAAATATAAAAAATATCACACTCTTTCCCAAGCTCCTTTTCTAATACGCTGTTAGGACATTAAAGTGGGTGTTTTTCTAAGATATTAAGAATTCAATTTTTTCGTTTTTACACTAACAATTTAAAAACATTGTTCTTGAATTTATACAAGCAATATATTGTTAGCAATAATGTAAACATTAGAGCATGTAAAACTTAAAAAATGATAATCTTTTGTAATCCAACCTCAGAAATAATCACTCAGTTAAGTATATAGTTTTCTATGTTTTCACATTTATACATGTATATATACACATACATACATATATATATTCCCCCCCCAAGCCTACAGTACCCAATATTTTCAGGTAGAATGTCATCCAAGTACTAACCACAACCGAGTCTACTTAGTTTCCAGAATCAGATGAGTCAGGGCAGAACACATCACATTCTGCAAACTGTTATGAACTTTATCCACATACCTTAGAAAATGTTTAGTGTTAGTAAACATATAAATCTACTTTATTCCTTTCATTGGCTGCACAGTATTACATTATATGAATGTATGACAACTTATTTGATTCCTATTCATGAACATTTGGGATGGGCCCAGAGTTTGTTTTTACAAACAACGCTGATGTCACCTCTTGCGGAGAATCCTTTGGAGCACCTGTTTGAGTATTACCATTGGAGTATATTCTTTTCTATCAAACTGCTGGGTCAAAGGAAATGAACTGCTATCAAAAGGAGAACAGAGTGTGGAGTCTCATAACGGCACTAGGCTACATTTATTATCAGTCTTTTGAACTCTTGCTAACCTAACCTGTTAGGCATTTAAAAAAATTATTAGGTTAACTAACATGTTTTCTAATGTTTTTGGAAGCTTCCTTCTATAAATTATCTATTTGGTCCTTTGCCCATTTTTCTAGTGCTACTTTTTCTTCTAGACTTCAAAGAACTCTGTATATTAGGAACAGTAGTCCTTGGGTTGTTTTATTAACCTAACTGGTATTTTCAGTTGCAAAAAATGATCAATGCTTTTATATCATGCACAGAAAATTCCCTTCCACTCCAAAGTTATTATTGAAATAAAAAATAGGTAAATAACAAATGTACTTATGTTAGCAACTCTTACTGTTTCTTTTTTTATGTTTACATTTTGCTTACTTTGGAATATGAAGCAAGGGAGAGGCCAGTTGTTTCTTTCCCCAAATGGCTACCAGTTTTTTCAATATAATTTGATTCCATCCTCTCCTTGCTGATTAAAAATACCACCACTAGCCATTTATGCTTGGATTTAATTGTGAAAAACCTATTCCTTCCACTGACTGAGCTAGTACTCAATTTTGTTTTTCACATTTAGTTTTATAAAATGTAAAAATATCTGGCAGGGCAAAGCTCTATTCAGTATTCTTTTTCTCCCTTCTTTTCTTGTGACTGTCACACATTTCTTAATATGCTAGAATAGGCCTAGTTCAGTGGCTCAGCCTGTAATGCCAGCACTTTGGGAGGTTGAGGCGAGTGGACTGCCTGAGTCCGCAACAGAGTGAAACTCCAACTCAAAAAAAAAAAAAAAAAAAAGAATGCTAGAATACTTTTCTCCAGTTTCAAAAACAATTTGTTTGATTATTTGATATCCTTCAACAGAATCACTTTTTCTTTCTAGAGGTTTTATATATCTATATATTCCTTGTTACTATTATTATTTTTTTGAGTTTCACTCTGTTGCCCAGGCTGCCAGGTTGGAGTGCAGTAGCATGCTCATGGCCACTGCAGCCTCAACCTGCTGGGCTGAGATGATCCTTCCTTCTCAGCCTTCCAAGTAGCTGGAATCACAGGCACATGCCACCATGCCCAGCTAAGTTTTTGGTTTATTGTAGAGACAAGTTCTCACCAAGTTTTCCAGGCTGGTCTCAAATCCCTGGGCTCAGGCAATCATGTTGCCTCAGCCTCCCAAAGTGCTGGGATTATAGGCGTCAGTCACCACGCCTGGCCTCAAAACAGTTTTTGAACTTGTCAACTTGGATGTCTTTTAGTGCTTCTGGTGTTTTTTGTTTCACCTCCTCCATACTGGCAAGGCGTTTCCCTTGGAGGACTTTTTTCATAGGGAAACAAAAAAAAAGTTGCTCAGGGCAAGATCAGGTGAATAGGCAGGGTGGGGCATAGGAGTCATGCCATTATTGGTCAAAAACTGCTGGACATTTAGTGCAGTGTGGGAAGGTGCATTTTCATGGTGAAAGAACCAGTTACCTGTTTGTCACAACTTGGGATGTTTTTTCCACAAATCATGATGCAACCTTTTCAAAACTTCCAAATAAAAACTTCGGTTGAACCAGGCTCGGTGACTCAGCCTGTAATCCCAGCGCTTTGGGAGGCTGAGGGGAGTGGATTGCTGGAACCGGGGGTTAGAGACCTGCCTGGGCAACTTGGCGAGACCTCATCTCTACAATAAATCAAAAAGTAGCCGGGAGTGGTAGCGCACGCCTATAGTTCCAGCTACTTGTAAGGCTGAGGCGGAAGGATAGCCAGAGTCCAGTAGGTCGAGGCTGTGGTGGCCAGGAGCGTGCCACTGCACTCCAGTCTGGGTGACAGAGTCAGACTCCAACTCAAAAAAAAAAAAAAAAAAAAAAAACCCACTTCGGTTGCCCATTTGATACAGAGGAACAAATTCCAAGTGTACTACAAGGGGCCAGCCCACCAAAAGATAACTGGTTTTTTGGGGGGTCTCCCTTGTATATAGGAAAGCTATTGTTTTATATATGGATTTTGACATTCATACTTGCTGAGTTTTGTGTTCCTAAAACTTTTCATTCCCCTCATTACCTGTTAAAGAAAAAAAAATCTTTCTTCTTTATTGTCAATATTTGTACTGCTTTTATTTATCTAGTATATTGGCTACTTTCAGAAAAATATTAGGTAATATTAGGTAGCAAGCCTCTTTGTCTGGTGTATAACTTTAAAAAGAAAGCTGTTGCATAGGCTTCAGATACAAATATAATTTTAAAACATCACATTGAGAAAATATCCATTTAAGATTTTTTAAACATCAAGATGGGTTCTTTACCAAATAATTTTTCCTTTGATCTATTAATATAATAAATCAAATAATTCCCCAAATTTGAAAAAAATCCTTGTATTCCTAGGATGAACTCCCCATTTCATGATCATGTTGTTTTTAAATAAATAATTTGATTTCACTTATAAAAACATTTTCCCCCAAACGCATCAGTATTCATAAATAGGATTGAGTTGTAGTTTGTTTGTTTTTGTTTTGTCTGGCTGTGAAATAGAGATTATTCAGGCTTTGTAAAATGAACTGGAAAGGCTTATTTGTTCTCCGTGCACTGGAACAGTTTAAACAGCATTATAATTATAAAGTTCCTTAAAGAGTTAAAAGAATTCACCTATGGAATTGTCTGAGCTCAGTAGTCTTTGGGGCTAGCTCTTCAACGCTTTTTACATTTTGTTAGGTTGTTGTCCATTTATGTGTTATATCTTTTCTAGATTCCATTTTGGTAATACGTAATATCCCTCAAAAATTATTTATTTTATTCAGGTTTTTGAATTTATTAGCAGAAAGGTAGTCTTTAAATTTCTTCCACATTTTGTGCTTTTGTTCTTAACTCCCCTTTTTTTTTCTGTTATTAAGATAGTTGCAGTTGGGCTCGGTAGCCCAGCCTGTAATCCCACGCTTTGGAAGGCTGAGATGAGTGGATTGCCTGAGCCCGCGGGTTCAAGACCCGCCTGGGCAACTTGACGAGACCTCATCTCTACAATAAATCAAAAAATTAGCCGGGTGTGGTAGCGCGCACCTGTAGTTCCAGCTACTTGGAAGGCTGAGGCGGAAGGATTGCCGGAGCCCAGCAGGTCGAGGCTGCGTTGGCCGGGAGTGGCCACTGCACTCCAGTCTGGGTGACAGAGTGAGACACTAACTCAAAGAAAAAAAAAAGGTAGTTGCTAGTTTCTCTCATTGGACTGGTCAAAAAATTTGCTCTTAGATTTATTTTTAAATTCTACTTTATACTATTTTCTTTAATTTCTTTCCTTAATAGTTTCTTTCTTTCTGTTTGACTAAGGTTTTATGTCATTGTTTTTTTCTAATTCTGAGTGTTAATACTTTATTCATTACTTCCTGGAATAGATATTTTGAGATATAAAATTCTTTTCTGTGTGGTTACTATCTGCATACCTTTTCCAAGTTAAAATTATCTTCGGCTCTACTGTCCTCTGAGTTGTCTGTGTTCTTCTCATCATCACCTTTATCTGCATTTGCAAATACAGAGGCCACTCGAACCACAGGCAGGGGCACATCCCGAGGGACAAATCTCACTGAGCTGATGGGCATGGTCCACAGTTTAATTTTCTTAAAAGACTTGGTTTTGGCAGAATAACGTGATTCACAGACAAAAACATCCTCATCTCGAAAGTTTTCTGGGCATAATTTAAAGTATTCCTGGAGAGCATAAGAACAAAACTAGTTAGAGGAATTTTCTTAAAACCATTAACCAAAAAGACAAAAGCAAATACCAACCAAGCAACCAAATAAAAGCTAAGCTGATTAGACTTTCTGGAAGTTAACAATAAATGGTAAATGGCTAGAGATCTATTTATTTCCTTGACTACAGAATGGACTTATTAAATATATGCCCTTTTACTTACATACATGAATAATTCCACTTAGCTTACCAATTACTCTTTTAAAATATATTAATATAGCTATAATGTTTCTTGAAGCTTTGGAGAGGGTTGCTGTGTCTCTATCAGACAGATACACAAAAAAGCAAGTCTTATAACCTAAAAACCAGACTGCCAATTTATAATTATCATCTTTCAGAAAACATCATTCTTAAAAATTAACCTGGTAATACAAAAAAAACACTTACGCTAAAATAACTAAATAGTACAGGCAGCAAGTGATCTTTCACAACCATGCTCAGGTTAATTTCTTTCAAATCTTTACATACAGTTATATTGACATAGCTTAAAAAACAGTTTAAAACAGAATTTCTAATTTTTTTCTATCACTATTTTTTATGTTTTTAAAATTTTATTCCTAGGGAATACATTTTTGGAATTAATGAGTTTCTTACCTTGACAAACATGACCACACACTTGCCCAGAATTTTACTAACAGGAACTTTGTTGTAATAGTCACTCTTAAAAACTTCTTTTTCTAGAAATTTTCGTGTGGCCAGGTGGAATGTTTCATTTGGTCGATAAAACCAACAGCCATACAACCATTTTTCACCTCAAAGACAAAGAAAGAGAGAGTCATTAACAGAAATCACACATTTCTTTTCTTTTTTTTTTCTAAATTTAAGAGATAGGGTCTTGCTGTGTTGCCCAGGCTGTACTCAAATTCCTGGGCTCAAGTAACTCTGCCACCTCAGCCTTCTGTGCCACCACACTCAGCTCAGAAAGCATACATTCTTTGCAAAATTACGAATTACTCTATCAGTTCATTCTGTCATGATTCTCTACCTAGCATTGTGCTTTTTAGGCCACATTTTCTTAATATACTTCTCTAGAAGAAGTAATATGTCAAAATAATAAAATGGCTGAGTGTGGTGACTCATACCTATAATCCCAGCACTTTGGGAGGCTGAGGTAAGAGGACTGCCTGAACCCATGGGTTCGAGACCAGCCTGGGCAACTTGGTGAGACCTCATCTCTACAATTAAAAAAAAAAAGAAAAATTAGCCAGGCATGGTGGCATGTGGATATGCCTGTAGTTCTAGCCACTTGGAAGAATGGGATAGAAGGATCACCTGAGCCCAGTAGGTCAAGGCTGTGGTGACCGTCAGTGTGCCACTGCACTCCAGCCTGGGTGACAGAGTAAGAATCCAACTCAAAAAACCCCCCAAAAAACAAAGAAAAACAAAATAAAGTGTAATAAGGCCTAAAAAATACTATTTCCCCCTTTATGTTAAAAGACATATAAGGCTTGGCACGGTCGCTCAAGCCTGTAATCCCAGCACTTTGGGAGGATGAGGTGAGGGGATTGCCTGAGCCCATGGGTTTGACAACAGCATGAGCGACTTGGTAAGACCGCATCTCTACAATAAATAAAAAAATTAGCCGGGAGTAGTGCATGCCTATTGCTCCGGCTACTTGGAAGGCTGAGGCAGAAGGATCATCTGAGCTCAGTGTGGTTGACACTGGGGTGGCTGTGAGTGTGCCATTGCACTCCGGCCTGGGCAACGGAGTGAAATTCCAACTCATAAAAAAAAAAAAAATACATACATACATACATATATATATGTATATATTATATAAAATATATAATGAGGAAAAAAGCTGATGAGACACACTCTGCTCCAATTAGTACAGACCTAGAGCCATGTGCTCTAGTAAGGATATAGATAAACTACTGAAGGACAGCAAAAATATTTCACACCATGGGGAGGTGAAAGAACTGGATTGCTAGATTATATTTTCTACCTGCTTTTGGCTTCACGGACTTCTATTCATCCTCCATGTCTCAATTCAAAGGCAACTATTCTAGAAGCCCTCCTCTTCTTTTTTGAGTTGAAGTCTTACACTCTTGTTGCCCAGGATGGAGTACAGTAGCCTTGACCTGGTGGGCTCAATTGATCCTTCAACCTCAGTCTTCTAAGTAGCTGGAACTACAGACGCACGCCACCACACCCGGCTTATTTTTTGATTTATTGTAGAGAAGCTGTTCAAGTTGTCCAGGCTGGTCTCGAACACCCCGGGCTCAGGCAATCCTCTCACCTTGCCCTCCCAAAGTGCTAGGATTACAGGCTGAGCCACCACGCCCAGCCTACGAAATCCTTTTAAAAACAAATTCTAAGCCAAGGTACATTCCTATCTATAATAATTTCTTTTTTATTTGTAATCTTCCTTACTGGTACAGTTTTGACAGGTGAAAAACTTAAGTCTTTTGTTCTTTTGAATCATTCTGCAGAATTTGGCTAAATGTATGTTTTTAATAAATATCAGTTGAATGAATGAATCTCAACTAGATTTCAAGAAGTTGTATTTCTTTTTTCTCTTTTAAAAAAATCTGCATGTTTATTTTAGTTCCATTAGAAAAGTATTAGCTACACAAAATTTTGGTCCTTTTTTCTTCTTGACCTCTACCATCCAAATTTAAATATTTTAATTTAACTCAAGTAAAAGCAGAATCACATTATCTGACAGAACTAAATATTTCACATCATTAAATTAGTTTGAATCAGGTATACTCTTGATTATTTCTCAGTAACAATAACTAATCTTTTCCAAGGTTCCTTTTTATTTATTTGAATAATTATGTAATGAGTAATCCCTACATCCAGTAATATGAGTGTAAATAAGTGTAATTTATAACACCAGTAATTGTGCTCATATCTAATCTCCAATTCATGTCCAACGCTCCCATTTGTATGGTATTTCCATAACTTCAGATATTTTAGTAAAACTTAACATTTCCATCAATTGTAAAAATTAGGATGTTACATCAATTGTAAAAATTAAGATGTTAAAAATTCCAGACTAAACAACACTGGGCCCACTTATAGTCATGCTGTTTGAGAGGTTCTTAGACAGTTACTGCTTTAATTTCAACTTGGCCTCCTTTGGGCAAAACAGCAACCTAGTAAACAGCTCTAGCAGAAAAACTAGTCTTGAAATACTGTTTGTAGGTTTCATTGGCAGTATTAAAGTCACTTATGTCGGCCAGCAAAACAGTTGTTTTTACTACATTAGTGAAGTTACAGACTGCAGCTTTCAGAATTTCACCCATAAGAGTTTGTTTAGCTTTTCTGCTACCCGTCCTGGCACAAGCTGTCCACTGGAAGGGTCAATGCCAATCTGTCCTGAAATGCAAATGATCCTGTCAACTAACACAGCTTGACTGTAGGGACCAATGGTCTCTGGGACTTTCATGTTGTCGATAACCTTTCTGATAAAGAATGGCATGGCTAACTCTTCTCTTCTGTAGTCCCTCCAAGAGAAGAAGCCTCTGCACCAGTCCTGCTTGCCTTGCACCCAACTCAACAAGTTGTATTTCTTAGATTCGACTGTGACACTGCCCAATAGTGTTAGATTCTATGTTTTTTATATATGGGTGCTTAATTATATTTATTCATATATAGAACAATTATTGTTGGAAGGTCTGAGTTAAAATTTTCTTCCCTGAAGAGCAAAAAGGAATAAAATCATTACATCTCACCAATCTGCCCCTGAATTTAAAACAAACGTACCAGCTGAATCTTCCCACAGTCTCTCAATACAGACTATATGTGGTTGTAGGTTGGCTTCTGCAGGTTCCACATAAACATAATCTCCAACATGGTACATGCTGTTCTTAAAGCTGCAGTCCTGGCTATATGTGCGGTGTAAGCCTGAGAGGCCTGCAGCACCAGAGGAATCTTCACTCTTTTCAGCTTCTTAGGTTAAAAAAAAGAAAAAGACACTCACTAAAAGGATGTTAGAGTCAGATGTGGAATTCAAACAACACACACTAACACATTTAATTCTTTTCACAAAATTCAAAGGCAGGAATCAGGAAAAATAGTATGTTATTTACATTCCTAATAGCCTCTACCCAAAATTGTCTTTCTGATTTACAATCAAATGCTAATAATTTAAATAAATATATAAGTAAATAAAGGATTTATCAACTAAAAACAGCCACCTTAATAATATATAAACATATGGTATTTTGGACAATACAGAAGGCATAAAAAAAATAAAACAAGTCACTTCAAATCATGTAATTCTAGAAATAATCTCTGATGTACTTCCTCTCCATCTTAATGCTTCTGAATTTGTTTTCTTCTAACAGTTATTACATAAATATGATAAAATTAAGAGTCTTAGAATTGAGGAAAGATAGTATACGGCTATCACAGAATATACTGCAAACTAATATGTGTATATATTTAATGTCATAAAGATGAAATGTTATTCAACATGATTTTTTTGTTAAACAAGGCTTTTTAATGGTTACAGGAAAGCATCATTTGCAAATATCAGGTTTTTATTGAGACAAAGCTTTGCTCACATTTTTGATTACTTCCTTAGGAAAATTTCCCATAAATGGAAGAGCTGGGTATGTTTTAAATGTTTTTAAAATGCATATTCAAGTTGATCTGCAAAAGGCTATACCAGTTTAAGTCCCTCATTGTTTGGCTACAAGGGATCTGTTTTTCCACTTCCTCTCAAACACTGGTATCGTAACTTTTTTAAAAAAAAAGTTTTGCTAGTTTTGGTAAAAATATTATCTAGTAGATGATTAATCAAGTGAATCCCTGTAATATATACTGCAGATCTACAAGGTTCTTGAGAATTTTATATCAGAAGAAACACTGAAAGCTAGGTAGACAAGAACAGAGAAACAATAAAATAAAGGAAGGCTGTCAAACCCCTAAAATTCTAGAGCTAGGTAACAGCCTGATATAACTACACAGTTGAAAATATGTGCTACCATGCAGGATGATACAGACTGATGAGCTACAAAGAATTGCTTTCAGGCCTAGAAACCCAATGGAGTCTGACCAGCTGGATTTCAAAATCACGTGCAATCAGTGATATTACCATCTCTCCCTTCTGAATAGAAATATTTATAACTGTTAACCCATGAATATCTCATCATTGTGCTTTAAAAGCAGAGATCTTGTTTTCTTAGTTTTACAGGTCCACATATAAAGAATTGTGTTCTAGGATGGGTTGTACTCAGAGCCTCAACTCTACACCTAGTTAAAACAATTTAGATAATGATTTGAAATTTTTGAGCTAGTGACATTTAGATGAGATTTTGGTATCTATTACAGTAATGCTATAGTAACAAATACCTAAAAAATATGAAGGTGACTTTGGAAATGGTGAGCAGAGACTGGAAGAATTTTGAGAAGCATGACAAAAAAACAAAATTGCCTTAAACAGACTGTTAGTAGAAAAATGGACATTAAAGACTTGTCAAGTTGAAGACTCAGAAAGAACTGAGGAAGATGTTATTGGAAAGCGAAGGGAAAGGGAATCCTTGTTATACAATAGCAGAAAGCTTAGTGGAATTATGTCCTGCAGTTACTTGGATTCTGGGCTGATCTTTTAGTTATCATTTAATTCCTTTACTTTTGTTGCTGTTCTACTTCCTGGGAGGTTTATTCAACTTTGTAGTCTTAATATTTCTTTGAAAGGTTCTTTTCAGTAATCATATTTTAAAAAACAACTTTATAGAGATATAATTTACACATCACACAAATTCACCTATTTAAAGTTCAGTGGTTTTGGTATATTACATTATTAGATTTTTTAAAATTATAGTAAAACTTATGACCTAAAAATAATCATTTTGACCACTTTTAAGTATGTAATTCAAAAGCAATAATTATATTCAGTGTTGTGTGACCATAACTACTATTTTTTCCAAAATGTTTTCATTACTCCAAACAGAAACTCTAATCATTAAACAGTAACTACTCATTCCTCCCCTCGCTACCCCTGGCCCTGGTAACCTCTATTCTACTTTCTCTCTATGAATTTGCTTCTAGATAATTCAAACAAGTGCTATCATACAATATTTGTTGTCTTCTGTCTGGCTTACTTCACTAGCAGAATGTTTTCAAGATTCATCCATGCAGCATGAGTAAAAATTTCATTCCTTTTCTTATGAACAAATATTCCATTGTATGGATGTACCACTTTTTGGACTATTATTATTATTATTTTTGAGTTGGAGTCTCACTCTGTCGCCCAGACTGGAGTGCAGTGGCTGCTCCCAGGCACTGCAGCCTCGACCTGCTGGGTTCCGGCAATCCTTCCGCCTCAGCCTTCCAAGTAGCTGGAACTACAGATGTGCACTACCACATCCGGCTAATTTTTTGATTTACTGTAGAGATGAGGTCTCGCCAAGTTACCCAGGTAGGTCTCGAACCAGCGGGCTCAGGCAATCCACTCACCTCGGCCTCCCAAAGCGCGGGATTACAGGCTGAGCCACTGAGCCCGGCTTATTATTATTTTTAACTGACACATAATCATATACATATTTACAGGGTATAGTGTGATATTTAGATACATGTACACAATGTGTAATGATCAAATTAGGGTAATCAGCACACCCATCAGTTCAAATATTTATCATTTGTGTTGGGAAGATTCAAAATCTGCTCTTGTAGATATTTGAAAATATACAATAAATTTTTTTTAATAATTAATCAGTATGTTTTATTATGATTTTGTGGGGTACAGTTAAGGGCTAGGTGTACAATTACGTTTCATTCAGGCACCCTGTTGATAAGAGGTGTTTTCCCAGCCCCAGACAGATATTTGCTACTGTTAATCCCATCCCCCTCCCCCCCATAGTTTCCCAGTACCGTCATACAATAAATTTTTAATTATAGTCATCCTATAGTCATGCTATAGAACACTAGAACGTATTTCTCTTAGTCTAGCTATACTTTTTTTTTCTTTTGGGTCAGGGTTTCACTCTGTTGCCCAGACTGGAGTGTAGTGGTAGGATCACAGATTACCACAGCCTTGAACTCCTGTGCTCAAGCAATTCTCTCCTCTAAACTTCCTGACAAACTGGGAATACAGGTGTGAGCCACCATGCCAGGCTAATTTTTGTATTTTTATTTTTTATAGAGATGAGGTCTTGCTATGTTGCCTAGGCTGGTCTCGAACTCCTGGGCTCAAGCAATCCTCCTGCCTTGGCTTTCAAAAGTGCTAGGATTATAAGTGTGAGCCATTGCACCCAGCTTAGCTGTACTTAAAATTCTTTTCTTTTTAAATTTTTACTATCAATGTCAATTGTGTATGACAGTTTAATACATTTTTATTTTTTATTTATTTATTTATTTTGAGTTGGAGTCTCACTCTGTTGCCCAGACTGGAGTGCAGTGGCCGCCCCCGGCCACCGCAGCCTCGACCTGCTGGGCTCCAGCGATCCTTCCACCTCAGCCTTCCGAGTAGCTGGAATTATAGGCACACGCTACCACGCCCGGCTAATTTTTTTTTTTTTTATTTATTGTAGAGATGAGGTCTCGCCTGCCCAGGCGGGTCTCGAACCCGTGGGCAAAGGCAATTCACTCACCTCAGCCTCCCAAAGGCACGGGATTACAGGCTGAGCCACCGAGCCCGGCTTAATACATTTTTTAATTGTGATAAAAATCTGTAACAAAATCCGCCATTTTAACCACTGTAAGTATACAATTCAGTGCTATTAATTACATTCACAATTTTTACATTTTTATTGACTTTTTTTTTTGAGTTGGAGTCTCACTCGGTCATCCAGACTGGAGTGCAGTGGCCGCTCCCGGCCACTGCAGCCTCGACCTGCTGGGCTCCGGCAATCCTTCTGCCTCAGCCTTCCGAGTAGCCAGACTTACAGGCATGCGCTACCACGCCCGACTGATTTTTTGATTTATTGTAGAGATGAGGTCTCGCTGCCCAGGCGGGTCTCGAACTCGCGGGATCAGGCAATCCACTCACCTCAGCCTCCCAAAGGCACGGGATTACAGGCTGAGCCACCGAGCCCGGCTTAATACATTTTTTAATTGTGATAAAAATCTGTAACAAAATCCGCCATTTTAACCACTGTAAGTATACAATTCAGTGCTATTAATTACATTCACAATTTTTACATTTTTATTGACTTTTTTTTTTGAGTTGGAGTCTCACTCGGTCATCCAGACTGGAGTGCAGTGGCCGCTCCCGGCCACTGCAGCCTCGACCTGCTGGGCTCCGGCAATCCTTCTGCCTCAGCCTTCCGAGTAGCCAGACTTACAGGCATGCGCTACCACGCCCGACTGATTTTTTGATTTATTGTAGAGATGAGGTCTCGCTGCCCAGGCGGGTCTCGAACTCGCGGGATCAGGCAATCCACTCACCTCAGCCTCCCAAAGGCACGGGATTACAGGCTGAGCCACCGAGCCCGGCTTAATACATTTTTTAATTGTGATAAAAATCTGTAACAAAATCCGCCATTTTAACCACTGTAAGTATACAATTCAGTGCTATTAATTACATTCACAATTTTTACATTTTTATTGACTTTTTTTTTTGAGTTGGAGTCTCACTCGGTCATCCAGACTGGAGTGCAGTGGCCGCTCCCGGCCACTGCAGCCTCGACCTGCTGGGCTCCGGCAATCCTTCTGCCTCAGCCTTCCGAGTAGCCAGACTTACAGGCATGCGCTACCACGCCCGACTGATTTTTTGATTTATTGTAGAGATGAGGTCTCGCTGCCCAGGCGGGTCTCGAACTCGCGGGATCAGGCAATCCACTCACCTCAGCCTCCCAAAGGCACGGGATTACAGGCTGAGCCACCGAGCCCGGCTTAATACATTTTTTAATTGTGATAAAAATCTGTAACAAAATCCGCCATTTTAACCACTGTAAGTATACAATTCAGTGCTATTAATTACATTCACAATTTTTACATTTTTATTGACTTTTTTTTTTGAGTTGGAGTCTCACTCGGTCATCCAGACTGGAGTGCAGTGGCCGCTCCCGGCCACTGCAGCCTCGACCTGCTGGGCTCCGGCAATCCTTCTGCCTCAGCCTTCCGAGTAGCCAGACTTACAGGCATGCGCTACCACGCCCGACTGATTTTTTGATTTATTGTAGAGATGAGGTCTCGCTGCCCAGGCGGGTCTCGAACTCGCGGGATCAGGCAATCCACTCACCTCAGCCTCCCAAAGGCATGGGATTACAGGCTGAGCCACTGAACCCGGCTATTGACAAATTTTTTAAACATTTATGGAGTACATGTGAGATTTTGTTGCATGCATAGAATGTACATATATATAAAGATCAAGTCGGGGGCATTGGGGTATCTGTCACACCAAGTGTTTATCATTTCTATATGTTGGAAACATTTCAAGTCCTCTCTTCTAGCTACTTTGAAATATATAATACCTTGTTGCTAACGACAGTATCCTACTCTGCTATCAGACATTAGAATTCATACCTTCTAACTATATGCATGTAGCCATTGATCAGCCTCTCTTTACCCCATGCACCCTTCCCAGCTTTTGGTATCTGTCATTCTACTCTCTACCTCCATAGATCAACTTTTTAAGCTCTCACATATGATTGAAAACATGCAAAATGTGTCTTTGGTTTAACCATGTTGCTGGAAAAGACATGATTTCATTCTTCATTATGGCAAAATAGTATTCCATTGTATATATACAACACATTTTCTTTATCCATTAATCTGCTGATGGATGTACTGGTTGATTTCATATTTTTGCTATTGTGAACAGTGCTGAAGTAAACTTATGAGTGAAGGTATCCCATTGATATACAAATTTACTTTCCTTTAGATAAATACCTAGTAGCAGGATTGATATAGGGATTGGGATTGGTAGTTCTATTTTTAGTATTTGAGAAATCTCCATACTGGATGTACTAAATTACATTCCCACCAAAAATGTATGAGTTTCCTTTTCTCCACATCCTAGCTAGCCTCTGTTACTTAGTGTCTTTTTAATACTAACCGCTGTAACTGGGTTTAGATGGTATTTCATTGTAGTTTCAATCTACATTTCCTCAATGACCAGTGCTATCAAGCATTTTTTCATATATTTATTGCTCATTTATATGTCTTATTTGAGAAATGTTTATTCATGTCCTCTGCCTTTATTTATTTATTTAAGCTGGAGTCTCACTGTCACCTGGAGTGCAGTGGTATGGTTACAGCTACTGCAGCCTCGATCTGCTGGGCTCAGGCGATCCTTCCACCTCATTTTCCAAGTAGCTGGGACAGAGGCATGCATCACCATGCCTAATCTTTTAATTTATTGTAAAGATGAGGTCTTGCCATGTTGCCCAGGCTGGTCTTGAACTCCTGGGCTCCTGCAGCCTCCAAAAGTGCTGGGATTACAGGCACGAGCTACTGCGCCCAGCCTCTTTGCTCACTTTTTAATTAGATACCTAAGGCATTTATCAGACATAAGAAGTTTTTTTTTTGGTAGACTCATGAGGTTTTTCTAAATATAAGATTGTATCAGCCGGGCTTGGTGGCTCAGCCTGTAATCCCACGCCTTTGGGAGGCTGAGGTGAGT